>NW_015664702.1:212463-294641 GCF_001515625.1 Sinocyclocheilus rhinocerous
ATATCGTCCTCTTTTGAAAGGCCAAACAAAGTAGCTTCGCTTTCACAACGAAACACACAGCGCCTTCACGACATGGCGGCGGCAGCAACTATACTACAGCGAGAATAAAAGTTACTCCTTCTTTCTTTGTGTGAACATTTGGGCGGTGTTATGCAAATCTTCCCACATAGTGAGGTAGAAATGTGTGGGCGTGTTAGAACGAGCCGTTTTAGGTAGGTGTGGCTGACTCTTAACTTTTATAAAGAATATCTCTTTGGATTTGAGACTTTAGTCTTTGCAACTTTACAGATCTTCTTTATGCACCAAGAGCTTGTAACACTCCAAAGAGAAAGGAAAAATTGAAATCGCATCATATGACCCCTTTAACAATGTCTCAAACTGCTCAGATTTGACAAGATGCAAAATCAGAGAACTCAAGCATTTCTAATCAAATTCACATGATCTAAACCGAAGACAAACATTGCACTGGTGAATTGCTCAATAAAACATGTACGAGAAAGTAAAATGAGTCAATTCTGATTCCATGTTGACTTTAAGTCTGCTGGGTTTTAAAAAAAGAGTAGCAGATATATTTGTTTTGGATCGTTTGGACATTTCTATTGCTCTTGTTTAGAGTCTCTAGAAGTCGTTGTTTTGAATGGTCACTGTAATTGCTTGTAAACTGGATTGTGGGATTGTGATGGGATCTGGAGATGCCAGTCAGTAAATCAGAGATGTTGGTACAGTAATGACGGGACGGAGGCAAGGACACAGGAGATGGTTGTGTGTGTGTGTGTGTGTGTGTGTGTGTGTGTGTCTGATGGGAAGAGAACAGTGGTTTATTCAATCACAGCAAAAAATGAACGATTCACACAGAGTACAAGACTTTATGAGAACATCCATCTTCCTCAAAGAAAACCAAACTGACATAAACTGTACTGTAAGACTTTCAAAGCGTAAATGTCCTATTCAATAAAGACTTTATGTGCGTGTAAAGCCTCAATGATCTTGTCAGAAATATCTCTACATTTTTTTAAATGTCACTGTCATTATGTGAGCTGTCAAAATGCTGAAAATAATATTTATTTAGGGGTTCTAAAGAAATGTTCCATAAAATTTGCAATAAATATATCTTGACCAAACAAATTCTGGTTATAAAAATGCAATTTAAAATGTGTTGTGAAAATAGGATCTTGAATCGCCGGTGTAGCCTCACGGGCGCGGCCTTATTTTCATTCGCGAAAAATTAACATGGTGCCTACTCATGTTTTTCACACAAAAAAGAAGGAAAATTTGCACCTCCAAAAATTTGACTTGAATTTAAATTATGTCTGCGCTAATAAATACGATACAAGTCACGTTAAAATGAGTTCCTCTGAAAAAATGCATCTGATTTCCTTTCTATTCCACTTCTATTTTTTGCGTTTCCATTGCTGTTCTATGTAAACACGCGATAGACGGACATGTTTGACTGTTGCACGTTTTTGGCAAAAACATGGTGCTCAAGTTAAAACAAGTTTAGCTTTTAAAAACGCTTTTTCTACCCTGCATCTCGGGGTTTTAAACACAAAATGCGTTCTGTGTGAATGTCCGCTTAAAATAATGCAGCACTGCGCTGGGCTCAGAAAAAAACACGCAAATATATTATTATGGCCAATCACAGAACAGTCGTTTGTAAAATACTTCTGTCAACACATTTTGTGATTCAAAAATAATAATGACTTAGAAAAAATTTATTATATTATATTATATTATATTATATTATATTATATTATATTATATTATATTATATTATATTATATTATATTATATTATATTATATTATATTATATTATATTATATTATATTATATTATATTATATTATATTATATTATATTATATTATATTATATTACTTTTTACTTGATGTTAAACCACTTGACATTTTGGTATAAAAGACATTTTGGAATATGACAGCAGGAAAATTAAATTAAATATACCATATTAAATATACCAACATGATTAATTAAATTTAAAAAAATTATTTTGAAGAACGTGACATATGTTTTAACCATTATGTTGTGTTCCAGGCATTTTGAAATAGAGAGGATATTCATTATTATTCATAATATTCATATATTCATCCCCGTAAAAGCTAGTTTATGTTATCGCACTGGACTAAAGCTGATTGGTCATAGGCCTCACTGATCTGAGCTTATGCACCCCATTTTTTGAGTGCATATTACCAAAATTATCCACTGATAATGACTTTTCACTCAAAAACTGAGGTGCAGGTTAATGAGACCTACGACCAATCAGTTACACTGAATCAGAAATGCTAAACCTTTGCTAATTTTAAAGTAAATAAGTTGACAAACGGATTGAGTCATTTGCTGATAATATATCATCGTGACATATTTACAGCCGTTTTCATAAGGCTGGTTTTCAGCACAGCACAAGGGTTAAACTAGATTTGTAACTAAGGGGTTAAAAAAGCTCTTCAAAACTTTCTACCATATAACAAATGGCTTCAGTCGCTTTTCAGAAACAAGCAGCTGGTCACATCTGGAAACACCTTCCCATGATTCATCATTCGAGGCCCAGTGAATTCTCCCCAGTGCTCTTTAAAAGGCATTATTTGCAGTAACGAGGGCCAAGATATCCCGCTGATTCTGCTAGTGTGGTACGACATCCATCACTTTCTAATGCTTCATTAGAGGCTGAGTGTTATTGGGACGTTGTCAAGCTAATTATGACCATTACCTCCAAAACACACTAGAGAAGTTAAACGTTTCCATCAAATGTAACTGCTATGAAAAGAGCATTGTTCATGCGTACAGCACAAATGTGAAGTGATTTTTTTATTGTGCAAATAAACAAATACCCAGATGTTAACAGTTTGTGTTTATGTGAATAGTTCTCGCCATGCAAAACTCTATCATACAGTGCAGAACCATAAAACAAATCTAGCAAATGGGGAATTTTGCTGAAGTTTCCTGCTTCTCAGATGTTTTTCCTGAGGAAAATACTTCATTAAAGGTGCAGTATGTAATATTGACAGCTAGTGGTGGAAATTGGTTGGCCTACTGCAGTCCAAATTCAGACTTGATGCTGATGCGAGTTGCCAGATTGAGGACATGCAACAGAAACGAGTGCAATGGAAGGCCTTACACAGAGTAATTTGATGAGTTAATTTATCTGCGTGTTAATATGGCTCTGGGCATAGAGCTTTTTAGATGGATGCCGAGGTTTTTTAGGTCAGGTAGACCCAGTTTGTTTGCTGGTTTCCATGGCTGCAATACACTGTGTTTTCCACCAACTGGCAACCCGTGGTGTCAAAATACTATTGGGTAAATGGTCAGTGGGCGGAGTCACAAAGACCAAAACAAAAACAGACATTCCAACACTGAGCACACATTTCAAAGTAGAATAACTGGCTGTAGCGTTGTTGTTGTTTTTTTGTTTTTTTTTGAGAAACAAGTATGTGAACTTTATTTTTATTTAATATTAAGATTTAGTACAGTCAGAAAATTACATACAGCACCTTTAAGTTTTTCTCATCCAATTATTTTGTTAAAGGAAACTTTATGAGAAAAATCTCACATTTCAAACTGATAACTCAATTATGTCTTCAAAGCAAAAATAAATCCTTATGAAGTGCAGATTTTTGAGGAGTGCTGGTCTGGATCATCGTTTGGGCAAAGCCATCTGAAGCTGGTGGTGGGTTGGGATGAAGAAAGCTGTGAAGTCAAGGCTTTCAAAGGGTCTCCATGCTGAGAGTCACTCTGTCGGGAGGCTCTTGGATGAGAGGTTTCGATCCTGCTCCTGGAGATCCAGCTTCTTGCAGAGTTTATCTCCAGTTCTGCTCCAAACACACCTGTCTGGGATTTATAAGTGAACTCAAAGACATTGCTGAACTGGTTCAGCTGTGTTTTATTACGAACTGGAAGTAATGCTAGACCATTAGGAATTTCCAACTTCCTTTTCGCAAAATTGCCATAAAGTCAATAGATTAAGATTATTATGGTTCCCTACTGGTTAGATATTGTAACTACATCATGCACCTTCCATTCTGTTTTGGTCTGTTGCCATGGTGTTGCTATGTGGTTGACAGGGTGTTGCTATGCATTTATTAGGATGTTTTGGTTAGTTTCCAAGGTGTTGCTGTGCAGTTGCTTAGGTATTGTGAGTTGTTGTTGGCATATTTCTATGTGATTGCTAGGATGTTGCTATGCAGTTACTAAGATGTTTTGGATGGTTGACAGGGTGTTGTGCTATGTGTTTGCTAGGGTGTTTTGGGTTGTTGCCTGAGTGTTGCTATGCTGTTACTAGGATGTTTTGGTTGGTTGCCATGGGGTTGCATGCATTTTGCATTTTTGTGCTGTTGTTAGTATGTTTTGGCTTGTTGTCAAGGTGTTGCCATGCAATTACTAGGATGTTTTGGATAGTTGACAGGGTGTTGCTGTGTGTTTGCTAGAGAGTCCTGTGTTGTTATGCTGTTACTATGATGTTTTGGTTGGTTGCCAGGGTGATATGTCTGGTTGCTAGAGGGTTGTATGCATGTTGCATTTCCATGCTAGGATGTTTTGGATGGTGCCCAGGGTGTTGCTATGTGTTTACTAGGGTGTCCTGTGTGGTTGCTAGGGTGTTCCTATGCTGTTACTGGGATGTTTCGACTGGTTGCCAGGGTGATATGTTTGGTTGCTAGGGGTTGCATGCATGTTGCATTTCCATGCTGTTGCTAGGATGTTTTGGGTTGTAGCCAGGGTGTTGCTATTTGTTTGCTAGAGTGTTCTGGGTGGTTGCCAGAGTATTGCTATGCTGTTACTAGGATGTTTTGGTTGGTTGACAGGGGGGTGCATACTGTACATTTTGCATTTCTGTGTTGTTGCTTGGATGTTTTGGATGGTTGCCAGGGTGTTGCTGTGTGGTTGCCCAAGCGTTCTGAATGGGTGTTAGCATGTTTCTATGTGGTAACTGGGGTGTTCAGCTTTGTTGCCAGGGTGTTGCTAAGTGGTTGCTATGGTACTCCTATGTTCTATTTAGTGGTAGCTAAGGCAATGTTTTTAGCATGTTAAAACAATTTATTAAGCCACATTACATACTTTTTGTATAGATTTGAGCTCATTAACATATGACCGCCCACATTTATATATCATCACCTATTAGAGGTAAATATTCACAGAGAATATTTAAACTGTGCCTTTAAACAAAGTTTGGTCAATCATAACAGGTTGTTTATTTCTTTTAAACAAACAGCCCATTTAAGGGAGTGGAAAATTGTCATAAAAAACTAAATTATGACAATTTGTGATGCCAGAAACCTTGACTAACATTATAAGTGGAAAAAATTGAAGTGCCACTGCCACTCTCGGTGAACTCCACATCAGGCCTATTGATGTTTACACACCACATTCTCCTCTGGATCTTCTGTTTTCCACACACACACACACTTTGATCTGTCACATCTAACAAGTATCCAGAGGTGTGCGCCATCTGGAGATACAATCTACATCAGATTTTGCAGAGCTTGTGTTTCCTCAAACCTCATACTTCTCATGCATATCAGAAAGATGCGCTTGTGTTATTTCATAAAGGAGCTATAGCTTTAAATTATATATTTATTATTGCCTATATTTTGAATATCATATTGCTATACTACTACTCATGCTACTTCAGCAGTATATGCATAGTATGGACATTTTTAGTATGCATAGAATGACCTTCTATATTTGCTGAAATGTGCACTGAAATGACTTAGTGTACTGCACTATAATAGTCTGAAACCATCTGAAATGATCAGTATCTGAGGGTAACAGTATTACATGTAGCACACTTTAGATTTAGAGAACATGATTAAATAAATATTTGTATTCTATCTGCTGCATACATCCATAAATACTTTCCCTCCTGTTAGTCCTGTTCTCCCAAACACACCCACGTACATTACACACACTTTACATAATACCCACGAGCCCCTCTGTTCTGGGCAGCTGTGGAGGACGAGGGCTGGAAACGTCTCCGAAGGACACACGTACCATTAGACATCAGACCACAATGCAGATACCAAATCATGAACTAGACTTTGACATTTTTTGAAGAAAATGTCACTGGTGTTCATGCAAAACTTGCGAGGGCGTTGCTGAATTATTCTTTTCTGTATAGTGCACTTCTATGCTGTTGCTAGGATGTTTTTCTGTGGTTGCTGGTATGCAGTTGCTAGGATGATTTGGGTTGTCGCCAGGGTGTTGCTATACAGTTATTGGGATGTTTTAGGTTGTCGCCATGGTGTTGCTATACAGCTGATATTTTGGGTTGTTGCCAAGGTGTTGCTATGCAGTTACTAGGATATTTTGGGTTGTCGCCAGTATGTTGCTATGCAGTTGATGTTTTGGATTGTCGCCAGGGTGTTGCTATACAGTTACTAGAATGTTTTGGGTTGTCACCAGAGTGTTGCTATAGTTACCAGAATGTTTTGGATTGTCGCCCGGTTGTTGCTATACAGTTGTTAGAATGTTTGTGTTGTCACCAGAGTGTCCCTATACAGTAGGATGTTTTGGGTTGTCGACAAGGTGTTTCTATACAGTTGCTAGAATGTTTTGGGTTATCACCAGGGTTTTGCTACACAGTTACAGTACTAGGATGTTTGAGCTGTCACCAAGGTGTTGCTATACAGTTACTAGGATGTTTGAGCTGTCATCAGAGTGTTCCTATACAGTAGGATGATTTGGGTTGTCGCCAAGGTGTTTCTATACAGTTGCTAGGATATTTTGGATTGTCGCCAGGGTGTTGCTATACAGTTACTAGATGTTTTGGGTTGTTGCCAGGGTGTTGCTATACAGTTGCTAGAATGTTTTGGGTTATCACCAGGGTTTTGCTATACAGTTGCTAGAATATTTTGGGTTGTCGCCAGGGTGTTGCTACACAGTTATATTTGAGATGGTTACCAGAGTGTTGCTATATGGTTGCTTAGGTGTTCTGAGCAATTGTTAGCATGTTGTTGTGTGGTTGCTCTGGTGCTCTAGGTGGTTGCTAAGGTGTTGCTAAGGTGTTCTGAGTGTTTTGTATCACACTTATCATGTGGTTTGTGTATTCTGAGTAGTTGCTTGGCATGTTGTGAAGTTGCTAAGGTGTTGTGCATGTTCCCTAGCATTACTGTTTTTGTGTAGTTTTTTTAAGCTCAACTGTACATACAGTGATTTTTTTCACTAACCTATATTCAGCTGCAGAGGCTTGACGGGTAGTTTTACTCCACAGAACGCATGTCTCTTTCTTTTCCAGCTTCTATTTCCACTCCGCTTTGGTCGCTGTCCAAACTTCCAGAGGGACTCGACTGCTGCCAAAATGCAGAGTGCTATTTCCACATCTCCATCCCACACTGCAAAGGGTCATGGGAGACCCCCGCTTTCCCCGCCTGTCAGTTGATGTGGCCTGGCTCAGAAACTTGCCATTACAGCTCCTGGCTCCAGAGAGTGTATCTATTTTCTATCAATCACACACAGATCTATAGCAAACGATCTGTGAATTTGATTCAAACTGTAGGTTGTTTAATGAGAATAAATATGGAAAGCATTAGAGCGAACAGTCTTTTAACAAATCATGTTTTAAAATATAACCTACATACCCTGACAACTGCATGGCAACGTCCTAGCAACCACTTGAAACACCCTAGCAACTCCCTAGCAACCATTTAGAACATGCATAGAAAATCCTGGAAAAGATGGGAACATGCAATGGTGAGTTTCGCATTGGCAAACACCGCTCATATTCTCTTCAGAAAATATCATCTTTTTTTTTTTTCAAAGTGACCGTTATGGAAGCATGCAGAGGCTGGACACTTTCCAGAAGTCAGCCTAATGCATCCCTTCACAGGCTGTGAGCTTGAAAATAAAAGCTGTTGACAAAATAATGAAGCCATAAAAATATGAATAAACAGTAATAGAACATAAACATTTGTGGTGTAGGACTAATTTACTTGTTCACAAGGGTAAACAGACATTGTGTCATGTCAAAAATTTCCGTGTGAGCCAGGGTTGATTGATCCCTAAATATATTCAAATATCAAATTGTGTAAATCTTTTTGTGCATAATGCTTGACCAAAAGAAGTTTGAAATTCTAAAACAATAGATGCAGTGTTGACAATGAAGACAGACAGTATTGTGTGACTTGTGTTTGTTTGTGGTTTCTGACTTCAAAAATCATGAAGAAAAGTGAAGTTGAAAAGAAAAGATCCTGGAGCATTTGAGAACAGATGAGACTTTGACATTTTGTTCTCTAGTGTAATGACATTCAGTGTGATTGAAGAGAACAAATAGTTTTGGATGGCTCTGCATGTGTCTGGAGGTTGTCAAAGGGATTCTCTCGCGCCCTCTTGTGGCCAATTAAAGGTAATTTTATTCATTTTAAAATTTGGCCTTTTTTATTCCTTCAGTCATTCTCAGATTTCCAAAGTTCAAGATTTACATTTCTGTACAGCACTTGCATTGCAAAGGGATGGATAAGACATGTTTATTTGTTAAAAGTATGATAAAACAAACATCACAGTCCAAAGCGCGCGCACACACACACACACACACACACACACACACAGAGAGAGAGATAGAGAGAGAGAGAGAGGGAGAGAGAGCTGTTTACATTCTCTTTGCATAAGATATGTAATAAACATTTCCATTTTTAGTACTGCATTAATGGAGCTAATTGATGTATGAACATGTATTTTGCCTATTTAATTTTCCTTTCAAACAATGCAAAATATAGGCTTCAAAATAAGAGTTATTCAAGACATAAAAAGAGAAGCTGAGCAGCAGCAAAGACAAATACAAACAAATATATAATATAATATAATAAATGTAATATAATATAATGTAATAGGGGAAAAAAAGACTCACTTAATTGAACTCTTTGTCTCACTATAATGAAAAAACTTAAATAAATGGTAAACTTTAGCACAATTCAATGTTAAGGAATCAAGGCCAACCGAAATTATTTTGTTATCATTTACTATATTATTTAACTACTGTACATTTGAATAATGATTGATAATTCCCGGGTTTTTTTTATTAAAGAACTTGTGAACATTAAAAACATTACAAAAACAAAGGCATGAAGTCTAAAGCTCCAAAGATATAATATATGGTGTGTGTGTGTGTGTGTGTGTGTGTGTGTGTGTGTCTGTGTGTGTGTGTGTGTGTGTGTGTGTGTGTGTGTGTGTGTGTGTGTGCGCACGTGGTATTCATCATTACGGTCGCACTTATTTTGCAATGACGTTATTGCATTCGTCTAGACTCCGCCCACTTCGACTTTACCCGCGTTCCGCAGCCAACGGTATGATCAGCAGCTGAATTATATGTGCGTTACGATGACTGACAGCCCAACGCACCAACCACATCAATCATTTAATCTAATTCACAAGCGTTAGCCAATCAGCGGCGCAGAGACGGCGCGTTGGGAGCCAATCACTTCCCTCCGTTCATGTCGTCCGGTGTCAGAGGTCGCTTCCCCTGCCGGCTTTCATTCGCTCGTCTCTCTTTCTGAATCCAGCAGCGATGGCGGAGCAGCAGCAGTTCTACCTCTTACTGAGCAACCTGATGAACCCTGACAACACCGTCAGGAAGCAATCCGAGGTATGGAAGTCGGGTCGGGACCGCTTTGTGTGGATATATGTCGGGAAATCTCGGCTCGCAGTTTTAGCGCGGGCCGCTTAGCCTCGCTCTGGCCCAGCACATGTGTGAAGCGCGCGCTGCTGCTATGCGGCTCCGAATCTTTTCAGAGAGTCGATTCGCTTCAGCGAACCCACTCCAGAAACAAATTCCTCTGTTCTTTTGAGTCATCGCACAAAATTGCTCGTCGTGTGGCTCTTTGCTTTTCTTTTGTGGTGTATACAATTTTTCGATTAACTTATGCGTTGTGATATTTATTTTTCTTATGTGGATTAAATGACTTTTATTTGATTCCAATATGTTTGGTTAGATTTTAAAGGTTAATTTGAGACTGTGACTATGGACCAAATTGTTATCGTTTCTAGTAATATTGACGTTATTCGCTCTGTACGCTATCGGATTTACAAAGACTGAATTCGGTTTAGCTTACACTCATATTAATCTTACTATATCTGTCTTACAGGGATTGCAGGCGTAATACGAAAGAGATGCAATTTCGAAATCAATCAAACCCTCAGTTCGACCGAATCATTTAAAGGAATCGATTCAAATGAGCGAATCGGACATCACTGTTGTGCGTTGCGTATCAACGTGGCCTAACCAGCATTACAAACGTGTATTACGTTTTTGTGTACCGTCTCGGTTAAAACGCTTATAAGTCAGTCGTTTTCCTAATTTAGTCTTTTAACGTCGTCTTTCTTGTTTTTGCGTCATTATTCGAGCCGCGGCTCCTGTGACGCTGCGAACCGGCGCTGGTGACGCTCAGATCGGCTTGAGCTGCCCAAACCGGTCGTTAAATCGGTATTTCAGCCAAACTCGTTTTAAACAAGTCGCATTTGCGTCTTATTTTCCGAGAACTATCAGTCAAAGTTACGAACGCTGACCACACAAATAAAATCGCAATCTGTTTGTACTTTGTATGCGTTTTACCTGATTTTTATCTCCCCCTCGACAAGCAACACGATAATCAAACAACATTTCTTAGAAGAATGATGAATATTTAAAAACTCTTTATCGTCGCTATTGTGGCGAGTCTTGTTTCACTCATTAAACAGTAACTTTACACCCATCTTCACGCCATGAGATGAGCTTATCACAAAAGATGGCCATTCATACTGTCATGTTATGGAAACACTTTGGATTTGGGTCAGGGATGCGAATTCAAGCGCATAGGCCTTTTTAAGTTTCTCGTTATATTAAATACGCGCTTATAAACCCACTTTTGCATGGAAGGTCACCAGCGTCCCAGATTTCGCGGCAAATTCGAATTTTCCCCCCAGAACCTGGCTCCCCATTGGCACGTGTTCAGACTAGTCTTTTGTTAGGCGCTTCTTTATCCGTGGGGAGTTCAAACCTGAGCTCATGTGGATCAGGATGGGTCATTGGGTCTTATCGCTCATCTCTGCCGTCGGTCAGCACTTTCCTTTAGCGCAGACAATGCTTGACCAGCGAGCCGCTAATGCCGAGCGGAAACGGACTCAGACGCTCACGGCGTGACAAGGGCCAACTGGCCCCCAGAAATCAGCTGTGATGTCACTTATGTCTGGCAGTCCTATGAAATTATTTTCCGAAAGCTTTGAGGTGTGCAAATTCCTTGTTTCGGTTACACATTCCCATTGCACCGTTCATTCCAGACATTCTGCGCATAACCACGTCCATTTGTCACTTGTAAACTGACTCTAAGAATCAGTTTGACTCATGCAAACTGAACATCTTAAGAGGCTTAGTTGGTCTCTTTCCTCCTCCTGGATGAACAGAATGAACTTATTTTGCTTTTAAAGCTGTAATCTTTCCTTTGCAAAAACATTTGAAGCTTAGGTGTCTTTTTGCGGGTCCTTATTCCACAAATAAGGCCTTAAAAGTCTGAAATTCGAGTAGGCCATTAAATGATGGATGCATCTCAAAAAACTAATGCCTTCCTCAGTGTTTTTGTTTTCCAATATGAATATCTAAGCATCCTCAAATCAAGATGCATTTGCTTGAGATGCAAATATAATATGAAGTCTTGGAAAAACTGAACAATTAGGTTTATGCTTAAAACGAGAACAAATATCGGACACTTGAGGAATGAGAATGTTTCCATTTGAATTAAGTTGATTGGAAAATATTTGTTCTTGTTTTCTGTGGAATTTATCTGTGGGCTTTTTTGCATCTTAAGTAAATGTACTCATTTTTAAGAATCTTTAGAAATTTGCACTGGAAAACAAGACAAATATTGAGCAGGAACTTCACTTTTTTTGCAACTCCCTAGTCACAATCTCAAATTAATCTTTAAAGTCTAACCAAACATATTGGAATCAATTAAGAGTCAAATCCAAATAAGAAATTGTCATTTGGAACAATACACCACAATAGTGCCACACATCCAGCAATTTTCTGTGATGACTCAAAAGAACAAAGTTATTTGTAAAAGTTATTTCTACTGGTATTCAAGCCTTAAGTGTGTGTGTGTGTGAAGTAAATTAAAAAGTAATGGAGATTGGTTTGAGATTCCTAAACTTGAAATGTTGCTAATGCAACTTTTACAAATATAATACAACAATTTCCTCACCCTCATGTTATTCCAAACCTGTATGAATTATTTTCTTCTGATATTTTGAAGAATGTTGGTAACCAAAAAGTTGCTGGTAGCCATTGATTTCCATAGTAGTAAAAAAATGGCTACTTGCAACTACTTGGTTACCAACATTCTTTAAAATGTTGTTGTTTGTCTTCAATAGAGGAAAGAAACACATACAGGTTTGGAACAACATGAGGGTGGGTAAATGATGATGATTTTCATTTTTGGGTGAACTATGCCTTTAAGAAAACACTGTTGATTCCTTGTATTCGGTCTTAAAAAGGTCTTACAACCGTCTATATGTATAAACTGTAATGGCGCTTATTAACTTCTTCATTTGTTCTTGTAGGAAACGTATGACACCATCCCCGGTCAGACGAAGATCTCATTTTTACTGCAGGCTATCCGTGATGCGTCCGCTGCCGAGGAGGTACATGAGTCTGTTTACTGTCATCAGAGCTGTAATATTTATTCCAGGCATCCATTTAGACTCTTTAGTCTTTAAACAGTATAAATGGCAGAAAGTGCTTTGTTTACACCGTCCATTATGCCTCCTCATGCCTGCTCTCTCAGGGTCAGATGGTGTGATGTTGTCTTGAGGTCGTCGAGATGTTGTTAGTAGTTAAGTAACACCGTTGTGCTGACCGTGAGTGGGCGAGGTTAAATGGAGAGACTGGTGTTCTTCAGACTGGACCTTGTTTACGCTTGTTGACTTCGTTTCCTGGAAAAACTGATTGCTCAAGATGAGACCCGCAACTTATTCAGACTAACCTGCGACGGTTCAGAGCCTGAGTTATAGTTGAGGTTTTGACTTTACAAGAGCAGGCTTGCACAGCACACTTAACCCTCGGTAAACCTCTTTTAAACCCAGTGTGGTAACTATTGTTTCACAATTTGTAGTCTAGTTTATTTTTTTTTTTTTTTTTTTTTTTTTTAACTATTGTTTCACAATTTGTAGTCTAGTTTATTTTATTTATTTTATTTTTTTTTTTAAGGGCTGCATTTTTTATTATTTAAATCAATTAAAGGCTGAGATTTAATTAAATATGCACTGTGTTTCAGAGGGAAGCGTGTCAACTAGGTATTTTTACTTCAGTTTTGGTTTATTCACAATTAGCAATTTTGTTTTTTCAGCTACTTCAGATTCAATTTTTTTATTCAGTTTTGTCAGTACTTTTAAAATTGTAATAACTGTTAATCACAAATTGCAATTAGATTTTTTCATGCTTTGTCATGTCAGACAAAACATTACACATTTTGTGGATGTTTACTAACCCAGAAAGTCCAAACATTGTGAGAAGTAGAACTAGGCCTGTGTCTTAAAGCAATGTTCAGTTAAAAATGACATTAAATTGTGTAAAGCCCACCTTTAAACATCTTTAGCCATTTTAACCACCGAATGCCAAGATGACAATGTGGTTACTCAAAACATGCCGCCCCATTGTCTAGTTGTCCTCTCAATGCATTTTAAGCCTTTGCTTCACCTACTGTCTCACTTTGGTCTCCTGACCTCAGATATTTATAGATGTGTATAAAGGACATACTATCACAACAAAATTAACAATTCGCCTAACTCTCGCATGGTCTTTAAAACATTTTCCACCCTCCTTTGTCCTCCTCCTCCCCCTCCATCAACTCTAACAGCTGACGACTTTGCCACATTCTTCATTAATAAAATTACTAACCTCAGTGCACAATTTGCCACACCACAAACTGCCAAACACATCTTACCAGCAAACATACAATCGTTTTCATCCTTCTCTCCACTCTCTGAGGCAGAAGTCTCTAAACTCATCCTTTCCAATCATCCTAATACTTGTCAGCTTGATACATTCTTCATTAATAAAATTACAAACCTCAGTGCACAATTTGCCACACCACAATCTGTCAAATACATCTTACCAGCAAACATGCATTCATTTTCATCCTTCTCTCCACTCTCTGAGGCAGAAGTCTCTAAACTCATCCTTTCCAGTCATCCTACAGTCAAAAGTCCTCGTGCATCCTTGTGTTTTCATGGCCTTTAAATGTGACTATTACTAGTTCACTTAGTAAAACAGTTCTTATCCTAGTTGTGTTCTCATAATGCTAATACTTTATATAGCACAGCATAATGCATCATTTTTGTGTGAAATTAACTCCCGCGATGCTCTCTAGAGTTATTTTAGACAGAGTCTCCACCTGGACAGGAAGCTGCAGTCATTAGTCAACCCTGCAGTTGTAAACTTCCTTTTTAATGCTTCATCTGTATCATGTTTTTCTCAAACTTTAAGTCCCACATTTGTGACCCTGGAGCACAAAAGCAGTCTTAAGTCGCTGGGGTATATTTGTAGCAATAGCCAAAAATACATTGTATGGGTCAAAGATTATTGAGCTTTCTTTTATGCCAAAAATCATTAGGATATTAAGTAAAGATCATGTTCCATGAAGATATTTTGTAAATTTCCTACTGTAAATAACTTAATTTTTGATTAGTAATATGCATTGCTAAGAACTTCATTTGGACAACTTTAAAGGTGATTTTCTCAAATTTAGATTTTTAAATAGTTGTATCTCAGCCAAATATTGTCCTATTCTCAATGGAAAGCTTATTTATTCAGCTTTCAGATGTATAAATATCAATTTTGAAAAATTGACCCTTATGACTGGTTTTGTGCTCCAGGGTCACATTTGAACCTGTGACTTTATTTGCAAAGCATGTCCCTACAGTTGTGTAAAGCTCTCTCAAATGCGTCTCCACAGGTTAAGCAGATGGCAGCCGTGCTGCTGCGGCGCCTGCTGTCCTCGTCTTTCGAGGAGGTCTATCCCAGCCTGGCCATCGACGTGCAGACGGCCATCAGGACAGAGCTGCTCGCTGGAATCCAGTCCGAAGGCTCCTCCAACATCCGCAAGAAGGTCTGCGATATCGCCGCGGAGCTCTCTCGCAATCTCATCGGTGAGTTGACTCTTCTGCTTCGGTTCGGCCGAACCAAATGGTGTCAGTGTGAACTAATGCCTTGTGTTTTTATCCCAAGATGATGACGGCAACAATCAGTGGCCAGAAATCCTCAAGTTCCTGTTTGATTCGGTGAATTCTCAAGACGTCAGCCTCCGAGAAGCAGCGCTGCACATTTTCTGGTGCGTGAAGTTTAAGCTTCTACAGTTTTGGTTACGTACTCAACTGATTCAGAGTTAGTTTGTGATGTGAAATTCTCTTTCTGAACCGTTTCCTCATACAGGAACTTCCCAGGTATCTTTGGCAATCAGCAGCAGCATTACATGGAAGTGATCAAGCGCATGTTGGTTCAGTGTATGCAGGATCAGGAAAACCCACAGGTCAGTGTCTCAAGCTCGTTAGCTTCCCCCGTCACACATTTGATAACCAGATGTTTTTGAAATAATTTCAAAGTAATTCGAAAAATGAAGAGTTTACTGAGAATTTAAGTTGATAATGTGTGTTTACAAATAGGTGTGCTTTTAAGAATGTACACACATACACGTGTGTGTGTGTGTGTATATATATATATTTATAATCTAAAATATTTTTTTCTTTCAGTACAAAATACTAGTTAGATTTCACCACTTTAAATGGCGTATATTGGCCTGATTTATGGTGCTTTTTCCTGTTGTCTTGAAATAGGATATCAAATCATTAGGAGTGAGGAAAACATGTTTTTTTTTATTTTTATTTTTTTTATAAAAAGTACTTAATTTAAAAATGCAGAAATGTTTATATTCAAGGTTGGTAGAATTAAAACAAATCAAGAATCGTTATGAATCATATTGTGAGGAGCCTAAATAATCCCACCTTTACAAATCATCTGACATTTGATTTCCTCACTGGTTGGTTGCAAGTTTGAACTTGCTCTGTTTGTATTTAAGTGTTTTTTTTCCCCCTTTTGTCCCCTCATAGTCTTTAACCCTGATGAAAGCCTTTGAGCCAAAACATGATGCACAATAAAGAACTGGTTTTCTAAGATTCTTTTTTTATTCTTTGTTTCCTCCTCTCCACTTTGTTGGTTTTGTGACTTTGCACCTGAATAAACCTGCCATAGTGACTCATTTTAAACTGCTTTCATTTTCAGATTCGAACCCTGGCTGCGCGTGCGGCTGCGTCCTTCGTCCTGTCCAATGAGAGCAACACAGCTTTGCTGAAACACTTTTCAGACCTTCTTCCCGGCATCCTACAGGTGAAGAGCTCCTCACCACACCTTTGCTCAGTAACTTACACGTCAGCTCTTTTGAATTTGGGCTTTCAGTAACTTTTAATGTTTTATGACTCAGAAAGTGCTAACTAGTTCCCCCTTTATGTGCTTTTGAATATACCCTTTTGCCAAGTTCACAATGGAGAACTGGAAGTGCGTAGGACGGCATGCATATTAACACTTGTATAGTTACCATTGCACACTTAACGAGTTTAATGCACCCTTGTGTTCATCTTCATTATAGTGTCTGCATTCATGCTGTGAGGTAAACTGGAGCATTAAATCAAAGATATTAGTCATAACAATAAATACTGCCAAATCTATAAAAATATGCTGAAGACAGTTGATCAAAAATGTGTAATTTGCACCCGTTTAAGTCTTGCCAGTTTAAACATTCAATCAATTTTAAACCATTCAAGTGCAAGACGTGAAAGTACTCAACATTTCCAGATTGAGTCCTGTTTCGTGTCATCTTGGCGAGTATCCTCGTAAACAGTTGGGGGGGAAAAAAAATCAGAAACGGAATAAATATTGAATCTGTGCATTAGGTCTTAAAGTGACAGCAGCCTAATATACCTGCTGCTGTCTGTCAGTTAATCCGTTAACAAAGGAGAATCACTCACTGTTCTTGACTAAACTGTTGTAGCTCGAATGATATAATTTATACAGACTAAGCAGTGTTTTTACTTTTCGTCCCTTTATTCAATTTCTGTACCTAAATACTACTGTTAGACCTACCTGTTTTCTAACTTAAACCAATGTTTCTTTAATTTGTGTCTTTGTGTAATTTGTAAATTATTACTGACTTTAATGTTCGGACTTTATATAAGTTAGGCTAGTTAGTTTTGCTGTGGAATCAAGAATTGTGAACAACCTTATCTATTTGCATGTATAATTATGGGTCAAAACAACAAAAACAATGAGGCTGTGTTTTTTTTTTTTGTTTGTTTGTTTTTGGCAAGGAAAGTGAAAAATCTGAACAACTGTAGAAAAAATCCTTAGTGTTGAGCCCTGCAAAAAAAAAAAAAGTGCACTACAAGAATCTTTCTTTCTCCAAACAGGCAGTGAATGAATCCTGTTACCGTGGTGACGACTCTGTGCTGAAGTCATTGGTGGAGATTGCAGACACGGCCCCCAAATACCTAAGACCAAACCTGGAAGCCACTCTCCAGCTGAGCCTAAAGGTGAGCAGACATGGAAACTGGTTGTAACTGGCTGCATTTATTTGATCAAAATATACAGTAAAAAAATTGTGAAATTACAATTGATTTCTGTGATCAAAGTTGAGTTTTCAGCATCATTACTCCGGCCTTCAGGGTCACATGATCCTTCAGAAATCATTCTGATATGCTGATTGATTTATTGTAACAATATGTACTACTGTTCAAAAGTTTGGGGACTGCATTTTTGTTTCTTTTTTTTTAATTCAGCAAGGATGTTAAATGTGAAAATCAAGATTATTTATTATATTTCTGATGTTTCTGTTTTACTTTTACATTACGTTTGAATGAATTTGGACTGAATTCTGTTCTTAACTTTTATTCATCAAAGAATCCTGAAAAAAGTATCACAGGTTCCAAAAATATATTGGGCAGCACAACTGTTTTCAATGTTGATGATAATCAGAAATGTTTCTTGAGCAGCAAATCGGCATATTAGAATGATTTGTGACACTGAAGACTGGAGTAATGATGCTGAAAATTCAGCTTTGATCACCGCAATAAATTCACCTAGAAAATGGTTATTTTAAATTGTAATATTTCACAATTTTACTTGTTTTACTGTATTTTTGATTTTAAAAAAAAATGCAGCCTTGATGAGCAGAAGAGACTTCTTTAAAAAAAAAAAAATGTTAAGTCTTACTGATCCATAACCGTGTGTATGTGTAAAAAAAAAAATGCAGCCTTGATGAGCAGAAGAGACTTCTTTAAAAAATAAAAAATGTTAAGTCTTACTGATCCATAACCGTGTGTATGTGTATGCATCTCTTGCATTATTAACCTCTTCAGTTGTGCCTGGTGGTTCCTTGAGGCAGGTCATCTGTGCTGATCCATGAGGTTTTATTTAACAGGCACACATCGATCTCTGCGATTTAATGCTTGGAAGTTGCCATTCCCATGCAGCTTCCACAGCCCGGTTGCAGAAACATGTTATCATGGGTGTGTAAGCACGTTGAGCCTCAAACGAAAACCCTGTACTGCTTTCAAAGTGAGAATGATGCACAAAGACTCACTGTAAACCATGTGACCTTTTTAATAGATCGAGACAAATGCAGAATAACAATCATTATAATCTGATTAAGACCTCGTTTGACTCCAGTTGTGCGCAGACACCAACCTTACAAACATGCAGCGGCAGCTGGCGCTGGAAGTCATCGTCACACTGTCTGAAACCGCTGCTGCAATGCTGAGAAAACACACCAACATCGTTGCTCAGAGCGGTAAGAGAGGGACATTTAACGCTCCGTACGTTACAATACTAATTACCAGAGTCAAAGCTAATGAAAGTGAAACTTGTCAAGCTTAAAGCTGCACAAAGTGCACCGTACCATGCAACTTAACATGCATTTTGACATTTTGCATTAGTGTTTTGTCAAGTGAAAAAATTATTGCAGTTCAGAAGCAATTGGTCCGTTGTCACACTTCAGAAAAATGAAGCTGATTGCAATGCTAATTAGTTACTCTCCCAACACTTAATTATTTGCCAAATAGTAGTTTAATAATGTTTGCTCTTTATATGTTTAGTACCTCAGATGTTGAGTATGATGGTGGATCTGGAGGAGGATGAGGAGTGGGCCATGGCTGATGAACTAGAAGATGATGATTTTGACAGGTGAGATTAATATTTGCATCACAAAAAGTACAGTAATGCTGTTTTGGGGGGCAGCAGACAATTGTTTGCTCATGCTAAATATATAACCACAGTTTAGCCGCAATTGACCTATCCTAGTATTCATGGTCACTGGGTAATTGGCATACTAGTAATTTTCCAGTTACTAAAAAGTTTGTTTCGGCAGCTCGCTAGGATTTGATCTCTGTGGAATTTTGTGGATTTTAAGACCTGTGTACAAATTGATGCTTTGAAAAGGAGCTGAAAGTCCTAAATTCATAAAGTCATGGCAGTAAATTTAGCATGCACTGCAAAAAATGAATATCTTCCTCTCTAATTTTTTCTTGTTTTACAATTAGGGCTGGACGATATGGCCAAAATTGATATCACGATATATTTCTTAATTTCGGTCGATACGATATAATTCCGATATCGATATGAACACTATTTATCTGAAATATAAATCTTTTGTAACATTATAAATGCCTTTATCATCACTTTTGATCAATTTTAAGCATCCTTGCTAAATAAAAGTATTAATTTCTATAATTTCTTTCCCAAAAAAATAATAAAAATTATACTGAATGGAATAGTGTATAATGTTACAAAAGCTTTTTATGTGCAGCATAAATACATGTAACTGTATGACAGCTACTGTATTAAGGGTTACAGTAATTTATTTTTATTGTTTATTACATATAGTAGTTGATTAATGTAAATTACAACTATATTAGTAGTGGTTGTAGTAGATGTACTAGTAAATTTAAATAAATATTACTAATAATGGTCAAAATAACGTTATAGTAGTAGCAGTAAATATAAATGAATATTACTATGATATAATGTAGTGATTAAAATAAGCAATAACTTTTATTAATGTTATAGGATATAATATTGAAAATTATTACTTACTGTAAAAACATGATGACATTAGTTAAAAAATAGTAATTATGTAAATTACTACTAAAGTGATAGTAAACAGCAGTTGTAATGATTTAAATCATTGTTACTTATTAACAATAATAGTGATGAAGATTTGTTGTTGTTGTTATTATTAGTGTTATACAAGACAGAAATTACTAAATTAGAACTACTGTAAATAAGTTAATAATAAATTTAAATAAATCAGTGTTAAGTAATTACAGTAGTAGTAATAAAAACAACAGTTGTTATTTTTTTTATTATAACTATGTATATTATTATTATTATTATTATTATTATTATTATTATTATTATTATTATTATTATTATTATTATTATTATTATTATTATTGGTTACAATATAATTGATTAATACAAATTACTACTACCGCGACTAAAAATAATAAACAGTAGTTGTAATTTAAATCAATGTTACTAATTAACAATAATAGTGATGGAGATTTATTATTATTATTACTGGCTATAAAATACAGTAATTGCTAAATTACAACTTCTGTAAATAAGTTAATACATTTAAATAAATCCGTGTTATTACCAAGTAATTACAGTAGTAGTAATAAAAACATCAGTTGTTGTTATTATTTTAACTATGTATATTATTATTGGTTAAAAATAATGTAAATGTAATTTTAATTAATTAAATGTAATTTAAATCTATGTTACTAATTAACAATAATAGTGACTGATTTATTATTGTTATTAGTGGTTATAAAATATGGTAATTGATAAATTACAACTACTGTAAACGAGTTAATACATTTAAATGAATCAGTATTTTGTAATAGTAGTAAAAGTGATAAACGGATATTAAGACTAGAATTATATTATAATATTTAATAGTAATAATAACAGTATTATTAATAGTTGTAGTTAAATATTGATTTTATTTAAATTACGGCTTAAATTTTATTTTTAAACATAAAATGAACTGTGCCAGTCCTGTTTGGTTGAGTTGTCCCCTTAAAGTATTGTTTTCTCATTGCTCTCTGTATCTGCAGGTGATCTCGGCGCTCTTGCAGACCATGGAGGACCAGTCGAACCCTCGCGTCCAGGCCCACGCCGCCGCTGCGCTCATTAACTTCACCGAGGACTGTCCCAAAACCCTGCTCATCCCCTATCTGGACAGCCTCGTCCAGCACCTGCACGTCATCATGGTGGCCAAACTCCAGGAGGTGCGTCCCGTCTCTTTCGTTTATTGGATCGTTTATAGGGAGTTTGTATCCCGAGCTGCTCCTTTAATGAGTTTAAGTCAGCAATTACACTTAAGACTGGTTTTGTGGTCCAGGGTCACACATGGTGTGACGGTGTGAAGTCTTCTCATGCTTGCGGTGTTTGACGCTGTCTGTTTTATGGCAGTGAGTCGGTGCTTTAATGTTGGGTTTGACTCTTCCAGCTGATCCAGAAAGGCACTAAACTGGTGCTAGAGCAGGTTGTGACGTCCATCGCCTCAGTGGCTGATACTGCAGAGGAGAAGTTTGTGCCGTACTATGATCTGTTCATGCCCTCCCTCAAACACATCGTGGAGAACGCCGTTCAGAAGGAGCTTCGCCTGCTCCGAGGAAAGACCATCGAGTGCATCAGCCTCATCGGCCTGGCTGTGGGCAAAGAGAAGGTGCGTCTTAAGGGAGATGGGTCGTGGAAAAACTTTTTTTTTTTTTGTAGTATTTTTAGTTTAATTGTTTTGTACATGTTTTGTATTTAGATTTTTAAAAAATATATATTTAAATGAATATTTAATCTAATATATTGTTATTTATTTTTATTTTAATCTTTCTAATTTTCTTTATTTTAATCTAATTTTATTTAAATGTAAACTTTCTTGATTTTCATTTTTACTTATAAGTAAAAAAAAATATTGAATCAAATAAAGAGATAAAAATAAGTGAAATAATAAACGTATTCATTTATTTCGATTAGACTTGTGCCGGTATTCGGTAATGCGATATATCACGGTAATGAATATGCACGATATTGTTATCGTGGGATTAATTTAAACATTAAATGTGATGCATTCACTTGTCAATCGACACGCCTGTGCCAACTACTCTTTTGAATGGAAGAATTGCAGATCATAAAGGTTTTTTTTTGTTTGTTTGTTTTTTAAGCAGTCTATTTTATTATTAATTATTTACACTATTTTATTGCTTTTAAGTTTATTTGAATCTAAATATTTTAGTGAACTTATTTGAATAAACCCAATTTATTTTTTTTATATTTTCTTGACTTATTTTTATCTAATTAATTTTTTTATTAATCTTTATTTTAATTGATCCTTTTAAGTAAAATAAATAATAGATCAAAAGTCATGAATCCATTTTTGTCTGTTTATTTATACCTTGACAAGTGAATTTATCTGGCTTAAGCGGACTATACTTTCGAATGGAAAAATTGAAGATCCTGAAAACATTGCATCAATTTTTTTTATTTTAAACTTAGTCCATTTTATTATTTACACTTACTTAAAGCTAATCACATTCATCAATTTTATTTAATTTACTTTATCTGCTTATTTAAACCTTGACAAACGAATACATCCCATTTAAATCATTTCGCTTATGCCAACTACCCGCTCTTTTCACCTGTGTGATTGCATCTGAACAATATGTTTGGTTGTGTAAACGCCTAACTTGTATCCAACCCTTTTGCGTGGTTTCTCTTGTAGTTCATGCCGGATGCTTCAGCTGTGATGCAGCTCCTTCTGAAGACACAGACTGATTTCAATGATCTGGAGGATGATGATCCACAGGTCAGCAAACACCAGCCGAGCACATCATGGAGCCTGATCTCAAAACTAGACTTAGTCTTGTGTGTTTGAGCTGCTGTCTTGTGCCTGCAGATCTCCTACATGATCTCGGCCTGGGCGCGCATGTGTAAGATCCTGGGCAAGGAGTTCCAGCAGTACCTGCCTGTGGTGATGGGCCCGCTGATGAAGACGGCCTCCATCAAACCTGAAGTGGCCCTGCTTGATAGTGAGCTGTCTGCACAAGCTGTGTTTTTAGGCATCATAGACACTCTTACGGTTTAAATCCATGTATCGGTGTATAAGAAAAATATTGTACTTTTAAAAAAAAAAAATTTTTTTTTTTATTCAGACTTTCACTTAATGCTATTGTAATTGTAAATATTTTTTCTATATCTTAACCAATAATAATACGATTTACAACTACTGTAGTAATATTAATCATTCTGATAAGACAATCTATAATATAACTATTGTTATTATTTAGGGTTATAAAATATAGAAGTATTGCTTTAAATTTACAACTACTGTAGTAATTAGTAACATGATAAAAGACAATTTTAATAAATCAATTTTACTTTATAGTCTATAAAAATATCTATATTATTATTATTAATGTTTTAAAATATAATTAAATTTATAATAGTAAATAAATGACTGATAAAACAGTTGTATTTTAAAAATCACCATTACTATATTTTATCAACCGTTTTGAAATATAGAAATATTGATTTACATTTACAACTACATTATTGTTATTGGTACGTGATAAAGTAGTTGTAGTAATTTAAGTAAATCAGTATTACTATATTTTGACATTTTAAATGTAATAATAGTAATTCTACATATTATCATTAATAAAGTAATACATTTCTTAGTAAAAAAAAAATGTTTTTATATAAAATCTTTTTAATTGGCTGTAGTAGTTAAATAATACTGATTTATTTAAATTGCTGTTGGTGGTGGTGTTGCATTTTCATTCAATCTATTTATTATAGATAATAGTATTGAACCCAAAACGTTTCGTCAGACTTCCGCTTAATGCTATTTTAATATAGTGTTAGATTAGTAGCTTTTGGACTTTGGCGTAACTCTTTTTGTTCTGACTCGTACAGCTCAGGACATGGAGAACATGTCTGAAGATGATGGTTGGGAGTTTGTGAATCTCGGAGACCAGCAGAGTTTTGGCATAAAGACTGCAGGACTGGAGGAGAAAGCAACTGCGTGCCAGATGCTGGTGAGAAGACGATCCATCCAGCCAATCCATATGATTAAACCAGAGTTCAGAATGAACACTTACTGAATAACTGAGCCACCAGAACGAACGGTTGAGGAACAAATTTATGTTTTTGGCAGGTTTTGTTTTCCATAGAGTCTGGAAATGTAACAACCACTACATTTCCTTACTCAAAATGTATTTAAACAAAATAATGCATTAAAAAAATAGATGTAAATGTATACATTTTAATGAAATGATGCATGAAAAATAATGCAGTTCTGTGGTTAGAAATGTTCTTAATTCATCTGCTGCTAACATTTCTGGCAGAAAGTCAATTTTGTGCCCAGTAACTAACCAAATTTCTGACGTTGAAAAAAAAAAGGTTGTTGAATTTCTAGGGTGGTATTTAATTTAGTCCGTGTTTTTCCTCAGGTGTGCTATGCTAAAGAGCTGAAGGAAGGGTTCGTCGAGTACACGGAGCAAGTCGTCAAGCTGATGGTTCCTCTGCTGAAGTTCTACTTCCATGATGATATCCTTCATGAGATTTCAGTTTCTTATCTGCATCTTGCAGTGTAACGGTCCAAAATTGTTTTCTTTACTGCTGACATCTAGAGTGCAGGATGGGTTTATTATCGTTTAACTCGAAGTGCTAAAACAACTAAAACCGAAATAAAATGGAGAACTACGAATAAAAATAAACTAATAAAAATGACAAATGCACAACAAAATTACTAAAACTGAAAAAAAAAATTTTTTTTTATTGCTGTCAGTTTAATTTAACTTGGTTTTAGTCAATTTGTTGTTTGTAATTATTTTTTTAAATGTCTATATAGTTCTTGTCTATGTAGTTAAAACTATTTTTATTTGATCAGTTCACGTATATATTTCCAAGGCACCATTTCTCATTTTCTTTTAGTTTAACTTGAAGTACTAAAATAACAAAAAATAAAATTAGATGCATTAAAAAATTTTTTTTTTATAAAATATAAATATAATGCATTTAGACTGTTTAGCGTTCGCAAATAAGAAATACACAATTTTACACTTGATTCACTTTCAGAAATATAAAAACTGGAAATATGTATTTTTAAGTTTGTCTATAGCTATATATTTTTTCAGTTTTAGTCATTTTAGTACATTAACTTTTTTGTTTTGCAACTTATTTTTCCAAGTAATGATTTTTTGTTTTGTTTCCCTCTAACTCTAGCACTCTCTATTCTAATTCTATTCTTTATAAAAAAACAAAAAAACTTACCCCTTTTAGACTTGCGCACTATTTGTTTACTAACTGCTTTTTTTCTTAAAAAAAAAAAAAAAACTTTGCTTTTCTAATCTTTTTGCATTCTATCTATTTGTTTTCTTTTTATTTATTGTACAATTATAATTCTGACTTCTGATTAACAAAAGCAAATAAGGCCTCTTAACACTAGCTTGCTCTATTCTTTTTCTATTCTGTTTTTTTAATTATATGATTTAAAAATAAAACCTTGCTACGTGTACTGCGTTAAGCTAACTGAGACTTGTTATAGCACTTGCATATTATTGCTCTTTTGTTAATTTTGATTGCTTCCACTGTCCTCATTTATAAGTTGCTTTGGATAATAGCGTCTGCTAAATGACTAAATGTAAATGTAAATGTTTTTTGTTAACTGCAATAAGCCTGATGGTTCTAAGTTTCTCCAGTTTAAAACTCTTGTTCAGAGATGGTTGTTCACGCACCTGAGACTCTGTTAGCATCCTTAACGTGTGTTTCACGTGTGCGTGTGGCGGCGGCCGAGTCCATGCCTCTCCTGCTGGAGTGCGCTCGCGTCCGAGGCCCAGAATACCTCACGCAGATGTGGCACTTCATGTGTGACGCCCTCATCAAATCCATCGGCACCGAACCAGACTCGGACGTGCTGTCAGAAATCATGCACTCGTTTGCCAAGGTAAGTCACATGTTCAAATGCTGTTTGTTCACCAGTGTTTGTGTTTGTTTTAATAAGTGAATGTCTTCTCATTAGTGCATCGAGCTGATGGGAGACGGATGCTTGAACAACGAGCACTTTGAGGAGCTGGGTGGCATTATGAAAGGCAAACTAGAGGAGCACTTTAAAAACCAGGAGGTCAGACAAGGTGAGTCGCACAGGAATTAAGCACTCGCAGAGGCTGTTTATTTGATAAAAATACAGTAAAAAAAAAAAAGTGAAATTACAATTTAAAATAGCTGTTTTCTGTGTGAATACATGTTAAAATGTAATTTATTTCTGTGATCAAAGCTGAATTTTCAGCATCATTACTCCAGTCTTCAGTGTCACATGATCTTCAGAAATCATTCTAATATGCTGATTTGCTGCTCAAGAAACATTTCTGATTTGACTGTTGTGCTGCTGAAGATTTTTGTTGAAAATGATACATTTTTATATTTCAGGTTTCTTTGATTCTAGAAAGTTCAAAAGAACAGTGATTATTTGAAATAGTAAAGAAACTTATGTTGCAAAATATTTCTGTCACTTTTGATCAATTTAGTGCGTCCTTGATGAATAAAATTAATTTTTCAAAAACCAATCTTACCGGGGAAGAAATGTCCAATGTTTTCTTTTCTCTGGATTCATTCTTTCGTTTCCTTTTTTTTTTTTTTTTGATTTCTCAGTTTTCGTTTTTATGGATTTTTTTTTCTCTCAGTTTTGACTTTTCAAAAAAAGTTTTTAGGCCCCTGTAAAATCCTTTTTTTCCCCCCCCTTTCTCTCTCTCAAATTTATTTTTTTCTGGATTATATTTTTTAATGATTAGATTTAAATTTTAGAAACCAGAAAGTGTATCTAATTGAAATTATGAAACTTAAAACAAACTTCTATATAAAAAAATAGACCCCCATAAACCCCTTAAAGTCTAATTAATTGAAATCATGAAACTTGCACAATTTCACAATACAGCCTCTGACTAATGATGGCTTGCAAAAAGATGATTTGCTGTATTTGCTATGTGCTGTAATTTTTAGAATTTTCGGAAGATGAAAGGATTAAACCATTTTGATTGGCTAATGGAATGCCAATTGATAGTGCCAATTGGAATGCCAATTTGATAATATTTTCCACTTAAATATGATCAAAATTCGAATATTATCATTATCAGCCAATTGCAATCTTTAAGGCCTAATTTCTGGTGTTTTGATATGTCTACGTGACATAAATTTTCATATGGATAGTCATACAGGTTTGTGAAGTTTTACTAATTGTATCTGTTCTCCGCAGCCAAACGACAAGATGAAGACTATGATGAGCAGGTTGAGGAGACGTTACAAGACGAGGTGCGCCGCTAATCTAACATGCGTTTTTTCGAAGCAATTCATTGGTTTAGATCACTAATGAAGCGCCTCTTGATCTGTATGTTCAGGATGACAATGACGTCTACATCCTGACCAAGGTTTCGGACATCCTGCACTCCATCTTTAGCAGCTACAGAGAGAAGGTTCTCCCGTGGTTATTTTTTTTTATTATATAGAATTCCAGGCTCCACAAAACTGCTCGTCCCCACAGCCATGTACAGAGAGAAAGTGCTTTATTTTGAGATCAAAAACAGGTTTTTCTTCCATTTTAAAATACGATCATGTATTCATAACTATCAAATATATGATGTAAATGGCATAAAACTTTTCATATGGATAGTCATACAGGTTTGTGAAGTTTTACTAATTGTATCTGTTCTCCGCAGCCAAACGACAAGATGAAGACTATGATGAGCAGGTTGAGGAGACGTTACAAGACGAGGTGCGCCGCTAATCTAACATGCGTTTTTTCGAAGCAATTCATTGGTTTAGATCACTAATGAAGCGCCTCTTGATCTGTATGTTCAGGATGACAATGACGTCTACATCCTGACCAAGGTTTCGGACATCCTGCACTCCATCTTTAGCAGCTACAGAGAGAAGGTTCTCCCGTGGTTCGAGCAGCTGCTGCAGCTCATCGTCAGTCTGATCGTAAGTCCTCACATCTGCCCTTAAGATGGGTCTTTAAGGGTCATTCTGTGGAAATGTCCATTTTTCTGTCCCTAGCGTTTACGGAAATATTACACTTAAACACTTTAGGGTTACAATTTATATTTTAAAATTAAACCATGTTATTTGAACAATTACACCACCTTGTTATTATATAGAATTCCAGGCTCCACAAAACTGCTCGTCCCCACAGCCATGTACAGAGAGAAAGTGCTTTATTTTGAGATCAAAAACAGGTTTTTCTTCCATTTTAAAATACGATCATGTATTCATAACTATCAAATATATGATGTAAATGGAAAAAAACAAAATGCTGAATAAATATTATAAGGTATATAATGAAAGTAGTGGTCTCCTGGCGTCACGCTTGCGGCGACTGATAATGTATTTTTGTATTTAAAAAAAAAACAAAGCAATTTATAATATATGATTTAGGTACACAACACACGACCAAAATGTTTTAACACAATTGCAATGTGATTTTATACAATAGTAGTTCAATAAACAAGTTCAAATTAAGTGACTTACATTTTAGACACAATATTGGTTGTTTTTGCTCAATTTCGCTGATGAAAATGCTTCCAATCAAAGCCACCGCAGAACTGTTTTGTGTCGCTGAGCAACACAGCAGTTTCGTTACTGAATGAATCTGCGTTTTTGAACGAATCAAGTGAGTCAATGATTCAGTAACCCATTCACAAAGACAGTAGTCACTTGCCTCGTTTCTGAATGAATCAGCCGTTTGAACAAATCTGTTGAATGAAGGACTAAATGACTCACTCATTCAAACTAGGGCTGTCAAAGACTGAAAAACTAAATTCGAATTTTCCACTTAAATATTATCAAAATTCGAATTATATTTGAATTTAAAAGGCATAAGTTAGGGGGAAAAAAAGCTTTTGGCTTCTCTCCTGAGGCCACAAGAGGGCGCATCGAGCAAAATATAAAACCAATCACAAAGAGTAGGCTACTTCATTTAAAAACACGAGATACAGTGGATGGGGAAAACCGCCATAAAGTCTTGAGACATGTTTTTTTAAAAGTTGAACTTACATTAATTTTACATGGCTTTCTAAACATGCGGCTCTCTTGTGCGAGACGCGAGTGCAACGCTGATAGATGCCCCGCTAGAAAATGTGATAAATATGCATTCTGTGTGAACGGCTTGGTTTCATTTTCGCCGTAAACAACATATTCGCCACACTGATGCGCTCGTTTTCTGCTGTATATTGAATGAACAACGTAGCAGCGCCGCATCTAGTGGGTTCAACTGGATAGGCTAACCAAAGCATTAAAATGCAATGACACTTACATTGTCGTCGCATTTCGTGCGCCACTGATAAGACTGCCTGACGGCTGACGCAGACCTAAAATTCGAATGCAACGTTTTTGCATTCGAATGTGGTGTTTTTTTTTTTGTTTTTTTTAATTCGACGAATATTCGAAATTCAAATTTTTTATGACGGGCCTAATTCAAACAGTAATTTGCCGCCACCTACTGGTGTGGTTTCATATTTAAAACTATCATTGCATTTTTCCCAACATTTCTTTAAAGATTTTTAAAAATGTATCTTATAAAATTCTTTATGCATTCGAAATGTTGCGGTGTAAATGCATTTATGGCAGCTCATCTTCATCAAACAGTCTGTGTAAATACATCTAATGCCACTTCAGATGCAGCTTCTGTGTTTCCTGCAGTGCAAAGATGAAGTTTGTTGATACTGATTTCATTTGAATGGTAACAGCTCTACAGTTTCTTTTATTCTAACTGAATTGAAACCGTGTAAGAATTTGATGGGAAAGATGACACATTTAATAAGGTTAGTGAAAAAATTACAATTTAAGAAACATAGTGGGAAATTACATCTGTATTGTTATATACAGCAACTCCTTTTCAGTTAATTGTTATTTCTACCTCTTTTTCTAGTCACAGAGCACTTTATTTTGAGTTGTTTGTGAGAACATCTGTAACTTTGTCCAGATTGGGAATTGTAATTTTTTTTTTATTATGCAAATAATTTATTAAACATGTTTTGCATAAAAAAAAAATAAAAGTATAGATTTTTGTTTGTATATGCTGTCAATTATAGTTTTTAGTAAGAAAATTGGAATCGGCAAAAATCGGCAGATCAGACTAACAAAAACAATCGGAATCGGCCAAGAAAATTACAATCGGTGCATCTCTAGTTACCGTTAAACAAAAATCGTTTCTTTTGAAATAAAAATCACGCTGATGACATCACTTGGCTTCCTCCTCTCTGTTTCCTGAAGATCTATGAAGAAAGGCCCATGATAAGTCCACTGTCTCTTTTCAGTTATCAGAAATGTTCTAATTTATCTCATGATTTCATATGAAGCTTTTAGTTGAACTCACTGGTATGACCTGCTTTATTTTTAGGGAATTGTAAAAAAAAACTAGAATACAAATGGATTAAACTGAATTTAGTGAGTATACCATGATGGACAACCTGCGGTTTGATGCCTTGCAGCAGCCATTTTATAAAATGCATTTTTCATGAAAATTGTCTCTGGTGTCACCTTCCTTATGGGTTAATAAATGCACACAAAAAAAAAATTCAATTAATAAATCATTAAGCTGTCATTTGTGACCCTGGAGCACAAAAAACAGTCTTAAGTTGCTGGGGTATACTTTTAGCAATAGCCAAAAAAAACATTGGGTCAAAATTGATTTTTCTTTTATGCCAAAAATCATTAGGATATTTAGTAAAGATCATGTTCCATGAAGATATTTTGTTAATTTCCCACCGTAAATATATCAAAACTTAATTTTTGATTAGTAATATGCATTGCTAAGAACTTCATGATTTTCTCAATATTTAGATTTTTTTGCACCCTCAGATTCCAGATTTTCAAATAGTTGCATCTCAGTCAAATATTGTCCTATCCTAACAAACCACACATCAACGGAAAGCTTATTTATTCAGCTTTCAGATGATGTATAAATCTCAATTTCGAAAAATTGACCCTTATATGACTGATTTTGTGGTCCAGGGTCACATTTGTGTATTCGTAAAGTCAAAAGGTAATCTAATTTTGTTAAGTTTAAATGTTAGAAAAATAAATAAATTAAGACGTCTTGCCATACCAAAAGTGGATATTTCTGTAGAATAATAGAATAACAGAGTGTTTATGGTGTTGTGTTCCTGACAGTGTCCTCACAGACCTTGGGCGGACAGACAGTGGGGTCTGTGCATATTCGATGACATCATTGAGCACTGCAGCCCATCTTCCTTCAAATACGCCGAGTACTTCCTGCGGCCCATGATGCAGGCGCTGTGTGACACCAGTCCGGAGGTGCGACAGGCGGCTGCGTACGGCGTCGGAGTCATGGCTCAGTTTGGAGGAGAAAGCTACAGGCCTGCTTTCACAGGTGAGACATCCTCTATGCTTTCCAGCAGAATTGGCATTAGTAGGGCCCTATGAAGTCGGTGGTATTCGTTCCCAAATTCCAGTTTATTTTTTCATTTTCCTGGATTCCGCTTTCCGGGGTTTTTTTTTTTTTTTTCCTAATGGTTAAATTGTAGTAATCAAAAAGCATGTCTAATTTAATCAAATTGACTATGCGGTTTATTAAAAGTTAAGCAAATTACATCTTTAAGGCCCTTTGAAATTAGTTTCTTTTCTTTTCTTTTTTGACATTACATTTTTATTTTTCAAAGTTCATTTTGTTTTCTTTTTTCCTGAATTCTGGTTAATGGTTTTATTTTTAGTAATCACAAAACGCATCCAATTAATTAAACTTTTACAATTGAACAAGTTTAACAATCAAATTTTTAAACCCCTAAGAGTTATTTTTTTTTTATTTGAACATTAGTAATCAAAAAGCATGTGTAATTAATTGAAGTCATGACACGTATAAAATTTAACTAACTTTTTAAAATGTTTATTTTTTCTTATTTTTCTTATTTATTCTTTGGAAATCCTTTACCCCCAAAATTTAGTTTTTTTTTTGTTTTTTTTTGTTTTTGTTTTGTTCTTCTAAGTTTTTTTTTTCTTTTTTGGATTCAGTTTTAATTAAATTAAATTTTAGTTATAAAAAAGCATGTCTAATTAAGTGAAATCATGAAACTTGTTTATGATGCTTGTTGTTTAACAAATTTATTGAAAGTATAATAACTTCACTTTTAGGTCCCTATGTTTTATTTTTGTATTTTTCTGGACTTAATTTTTCATGATTTAATTTTAATCAAAATTGAGATTTTTTTTTTTTTCTTCTGAATTTGCAGTAGGTTTGCACTTGTTTTTTTTTTATTCCAAAATTTGCCAGATGCTACTATGACATTCTGCGTTATTTGTTTTCATTAATTAGTGGATTCCGTGAATTAGTGTTTTTCTGCTTTAGGACATCATAGGTCCCTACATCTTTTTATGTTCTTTCCCATTGTCGTCTTCCAGAGGCCGTCCCGCTTCTTGTGGGTGTGATCCAGTCTCCAGACTCCAGAGCTAAAGAAAACGCCAACGCCACGGAGAACTGCATCTCTGCTGTGGCCAAAGTCATGAAGTACCGCCCAGAGTGCGTCAGCGTCAACGAGATCCTCCCTCACTGGCTGTCCTGGCTGCCACTCAACGAGGATAAAGAGGAAGCTGTCCACACCTTCAACTATCTCTGTGACCTCATCGAAAGGTGCGTGTCTGTCAGCCGACGTGAACTCTGGGAGTCTTGGATGCAGATCTTGAGTTTAATGCTTGTTTCCTCCTACAGTAACAATCCCATCGTTCTTGGACCTGATAATACGAACCTTCCCAAGATTTTCATCATCATCGCTGACGGTGTTGTGAATGAATCGATTAAAGGTGAAGACGGTTGCAGCAAACGATTGGCCAACGTGATTCGTCAAGTACAAGTACGTTTAATGTCATGTGAACAGACTGCTTTATCACATACAGGCAGACCAACACCTGTAGAAAACCTCAGACTGATGCAGAATTGCAAAATTAAAAACGCTTTCTACATAGAATGAGTGACTTGTCTAGTCTATATATTCTTTTTTTAATATATTAACACACAAATGACTTGGTGAATGTTACTGTTTGTAGTTGGTATATTGGTGCTTATAGATTTAAAAATGGCAGCCATGCCTTAATGATTTACAATATAAAATTACATGTTTAACAAATATAAATATCTATATTAATTGAACATCAAAGGGCTGATTTATGCATGTTAACATGTAATTTTAACATTCAGAAATCCTAGCACAGCATTGTTTTAAATTCATGTAGATATTTCTAATTGTTATATTGGTGCCTATAAATATCAAATTGTTTGTCCTTGTTCTTTAATGATCTTGTAAAATACAAATATTCAGTGTCTTAAAATATTCGATGTGTCAATCTAAATATTATTGCAAATTGTAATGTTTTAAAATATTTCATTTAATTTGTCACCCTAGTCGTGTACCGTATATTATTTTTATTTCTTATATTGCATATACAGTATAAGTGTGTAAAATTATAATATTCAAATTTATGCATTTAAATATTGTATGTATTTGCTTTTAAATTTAATTAATTTCAGTTTTCTAGTCATGTAGTTAAATATTTGTATTAAATAGTGTAAATAGTGCAAAAAATTTGTTTCTTTCATATTTATGCATGTTAATATTCTAAAATTCGTCAAGTACAAGTACGTTTAATGTCATGTGAACAGACTGCTTTATCACATACAGGCAGACCAACACCTGTAGAAAACCTCAGACTGATGCAGAATTGCAAAATTAAAAATGCTTTCTACATAGAATGAGTGACTTGTCTAGTCTATATGTATTCTTTTTTTAATATATTAACACATAAATGACTTGGTGATTTACTGTTCGAATTTGTTATATTGGTGCTTATAGATTTAAAAATGGCAGCCATGCCTTAATGATTTACAATATAAAATTGCATGTTTAACAAATATAAATATCTATATAAATTGAACATCAAAGGGCTGATTTATGCATGTTAACATGTAGTTTTTAAATTCATGTAGATATTTCTAATTGTTATATTGGTGCCTATAAATATAAAATTGTTTATCCTTGTTCTTTAATGATCTTGTAAAATACAAATATTCAGTATCTTAAAATATTCGAGGTGTCAATCTAAATATTATTGCAAATTGTAATGTTTTAAAATATTTCATCTAATTTGTCACCCTAGTTGTGTACCGTATATTTTTATTTCTTATATTGCATATACAGTATAAGTGTATAAAATTATAATATTCAAATTTATGCATTTAAATATTGTATTTGCTTTTAAATTTATTTTCAGTTGTCTAGTCATATAGTTAAATATTTGTATTTGATATGTTGATGTATATAAATAGTGTAAATAGTGCAATTTTTTTTCATATTTATGCATATTAATATTCTAAAATGTATTGTATATTTATGCTTTTAAATATTTATATTTGTTGTATTTATGCATATAAATGTTGAATTGTTTATTCTTGTTCTTTAAAGATTTCGTAAAAAAAAATATAAAAAAATCATAGATGCTTTTAAAATATATTGATGATAGTTCCTCTGATTTTAAAGTCCATTTCAGAGCACAGGCAGGATTTTATTTTTTGCTTACAAGTTGACCTGTGCAGAGTTTGCATGTATTTCCGTGTCAAATGTCTGACTGCGCTGCATGGTTTTTCTCTCCAGGTTTCTGGAGGACTCTGGACGCAGTGTGTATCGGCGCTCAACGAGACGCAGCAGAAGGCCATCCAGGACCTCCTGAACACGGCCTGAGTGAACGAGCGAAGCCTTAACCCTGTAAAACAGCCCATCGATTAAGGATTAAAAAATTTGCACCTGGAATTCCACATCTAGATTTTTGGCCCTTTCCCTATTTTGAGTAAACATGTTAACATGTAATTTTAACATTCAGAAATCCTAGCACAGCATTGTTTTAAATTCATGTAGATATTTCTAATTGTTATATTGGTGCCTATAAATATCAAATTGTTTGTCCTTGTTCTTTAATGATCTTGTAAAATACAAATATTCAGTGTCTTAAAATATTCGATGTGTCAATCTAAATATTATTGCAAATTGTAATGTTTTAAAATATTTCATTTAATTTGTCACCCTAGTCGTGTACCGTATATTATTTTTATTTCTTATATTGCATATACAGTATAAGTGTGTAAAATTATAATATTCAAATTTATGCATTTAAATATTGTATGTATTTGCTTTTAAATTTAATTAATTTCAGTTTTCTAGTCATGTAGTTAAATATTTGTATTAAATAGTGTAAATAGTGCAAAAAATTTGTTTCTTTCATATTTATGCATGTTAATATTCTAAAATATTATGTTTATGCTTTTAAATATTTCTATTTGTTATATTTATGCGTATAAATGTTGAATTGTTTATTCTTGTTCTTTAAAGATTTCGTTTAAAAAAAAAAAAATCATAGATGCTTTAAAATATATTGATGATAGTTCCTCTGATTTTAAAGTCAGAGCACAGGCAGGATTTTATTTTTTGCTTACAAGTTGACCTGTGCAGAGTTTGCATGTATTTCCGTGTCAAATGTCTGACTGCGCTGCATGGTTTTTCTCTCCAGGTTTCTGGAGGACTCTGGACGCAGTGTGTATCGGCGCTCAACGAGACGCAGCAGAAGGCCATCCAGGACCTCCTGAACACGGCCTGAGTGAACGAGCGAAGCCTTAACCCTGTAAAACAGCCCATCGATTAAGGATTAAAAAATTTGCACCTGGAATTCCACATCTAGATTTTTGGCCCTTTCCCTATTTTGAGTAAAGAACCGTCATGTGACTTGAGTTTGTGTTGGGCCTCTGAGCCGTCTGGACCCGATCTCTCGAAGTCTTCAACAATGGGGCAGAGGGTCCGGCGAGTGCGTGTGTTTTTCACCTCAAAAAGGGCCAATGGCTTCAGAAACCCTCATCTTGAGCGGACATGGGGGGGTTTTGGGGTATGAAATGAAACAAACAGTCATCCATTGTAGAATTTCTGGTGTAGAAATTGTGCTTTTCTCCCTTCTGAGATCAGTTCTAGTTGTTTTGTCAACTCGTGTGTCTGTCGATCCTTGCCGAAGCTGATTTAGGGCTCGGTCCGACTCTCGGACTGAACGGACTCGTGTTGGTTGAGCTCGAATGCAGTAGAGCGATGATGCAGCGGTCATGTCGTCGACTTTGTTTTCTTTTTAGGTTTTTGTTTTCTTCTCTTCGACGCCGGCGCTGATGTTTGGGAGAAACGGGCACCGGTTTGCTCCACTTTCGCTGATGATGTCTGTGTTGCGGCTTACATTGTCTGTCATTGGCTCACTTAATCCATGCAATGAAATAAACAACATTGGAAAACTGGGACTCTGGGTTCGGGCTTCTGATATTATGAAGGAAATGCACAAATCTGAGGCCGGTTGGCCTAAGAGTTGTCACATGTCCATGGAACATTTGTATGATATGCAATCTTCTCCTGGGTAATCATTTTACAACACTTTCAGTATTAAAGCTGCAAGACATGATGAACTTTGTCAGCGTTTCATTGCGATCTGCATGCTCTCAATATGTGAAACTGGAATCCAGTTGCTTTTGTAAATTGAATTCAGTTCAAATTTAAATGTTCCGTTCCTCAGGTTCTGATTCTGAACTAGTAAACTTTTGATTCCGTAGTTTCGAGTACTCGTTCTTAACCATTGTTTACGAGAGGCTACAGAAAGCAGAAACTAACTTTACGGAAGCTGTTTACATAGTCTTTTATGGTTTTAAAGCAGTAACTGCAGATGAAGTTGATTGGGAGCTTTTATATAACGTTTCTAGTTGGATTGTCACTAACAGTATCAGTGAAATGATGGAGGTTTAAAAGAGCATGAACACGATATCTACTTGGTCAGTTTTTAAATGAGTTCTAGTCAAAACAAACATGCACAGGATGCTAAATTAATTAAATTAAGATGCTGCTGGATTTATCGACTTTTGTCAGCGTGATGCCGAATTTAACTTTTGGCGGGAATTAAAATGAGGCTGTGAAAGGATGAAGTATGTAAGTCCGGTGGATTGTGTTGTTTAATGACTTGTTCAGCTAAGGAAAAAATTACATGATCTAAGGTCGCTCACCGATTTTGTTTTCATTCCCGTTAAATTTTATATGGTGTTTAACCTGATAGTGTTCGAATAATGTCTTGCTGGAGCTGTAAGATCCTTCAAGATTTTAAATTTGTCCTGCTACATGCTCATTGTATCCTGTTATTGTAGTTACAGACAGTGTTGGGTAAGTTACTCTCAAAAAGTAATTAATTACTAGCTACTAATTACATCTTCAGCAGTGTAATTAGATTACTAATTATTGGCTCTAATGGCTCGTTTCCACTGAGCGGTACGGTACAGTACGGTACGCAATTATGTCCGTTTCCATTTTCAGAAGTTGTGAATGGTACCAAAATAGCGAACCACATACCTTTATCTCAAGCGGTGGCAGAATTTAATGAATTAAAGTAGGGACCGTATATTAAACCTATCAAAAATATGGTTTTAGTACTGTATATAAAAACAATAAATGCATAATCGGAAAAAAACCAAAACAAGCCTTGTGCATTATAGGGAATAATATTCTGGATATTTTACAGTTGGTTTTATACCTTTAGATCAAATGGTGTTGTCGTGTAATGGATTTATATTATTGCATACATTAAAAGTTGTAAAATTGTTAAAGTTTTAAAATATTTCATCTAATTTGTCACCCTAGTTGTGTACCGTATATTTTTATTTCTTATATTGCATATACAGTATAAGTGTATAAAATTATAATATTCAAATTTATGCATTTAAATATTGTATTTGCTTTTAAATTTATTTTCAGTTGTCTAGTCATATAGTTAAATATTTGTATTTGATATGTTGATGTATATAAATAGTGTAAATAGTGCAATTTTTTTTCATATTTATGCATATTAATATTCTAAAATGTATTGTATATTTATGCTTTTAAATATTTATATTTGTTGTATTTATGCATATAAATGTTGAATTGTTTATTCTTGTTCTTTAAAGATTTCGTAAAAAAAAATATAAAAAAATCATAGATGCTTTTAAAATATATTGATGATAGTTCCTCTGATTTTAAAGTCCATTTCAGAGCACAGGCAGGATTTTATTTTTTGCTTACAAGTTGACCTGTGCAGAGTTTGCATGTATTTCCGTGTCAAATGTCTGACTGGGTTTTATACCTTTAGATCAAATGGTGTTGTCGTGTAATGGATTTATATTATTGCATACATTAAAAGTTGTAAAATTGTTAAAAAACACAAATGCTAATTCCAAAAACAGCCTTACGCAATAACGTGTTTTTCTGAACGTTTTAGTATTGGTTTTATAGTATAATGTCATGTAGTTAAATTGTTCAATTTATATGGTTAACTTGTATATGTATTTTTTTATTTCTTTTTTTCTATTAAGCCTTGTGCAACGTAAAGAGCATATATTTACATTTATCGGAGTTAGTTTGGGCTCAAAACATAACAGCTGTAAAGAGTTTAATTGGTATGAAATTAATGTCAAACGTCTAACTTTACCGCCGTGTTTTGCTTATCGCGGTTTATCGTCAACCGCTACTTTCCGCTAATCGCTAATTTGGCGGTGGAAACGCAAGCTGGATCAGGGTGTTCGGTCCCGAATTGTACCGCTCGGTGGAAACGAGCCGTAAAAGTATTGCATTATTTGTTACTTTCTAAATCCCATATCAACCTCGACCAGTTGAACAATAAACAGGAAAGAAAATGAAACTGCTCTTTTAAGACTTTAAAATAAATATAAAATTGCATAAATTATTCTTGAACTGACCAAAAAGGAGGTCACATTAAAAATCTACGTTTTAACATGACGTTAAATCCACAATTGTTTTATACAGAATTATTTGATGAAATTACGTAATGTTAACTACATTAGAGAAAGTAATCCCTTAACTTTTTCAAGGAAAAAGTAATTAAATTACAGTAATTATTTAGTAATGTATTAGACCCAACGCTGGTTACAGCTGTACTAGTATTTTGATAGCAATTAAAATTGTATCTATTGGGAACTATGGTAGTCAACATTGGAAGTGGATCAAAAAAGTTCATCAAAGTTGAGACGAAAACATTTTGGTTTCAGGACAACTTTGATAAGTTGATAATTTGATGCACATACACTTCAGATGTTGACTGTATATTGTAGTTTATGTTGGAATCTTTGGACTGATTTCAAATGAATCGATTCTGATTCCTTTAATTAAATGTTATTAGAGAAATCCCGTACTGCATAACATTCCAATAGCAATAACTGATTTTATTTGTTTATTTATTTGAAGGGAAGTGATGCATCCACAGCTTGGTGGCGCTGTTACTCATCACAGTACTTTATAAGACTGTATACATTTAGACTTTGAAGTTCCTGGAAGCTTTTATTTTAATCACTTGTGATTTCCTAGTCCTTGAATTGTAAAAATGTACTGTGGCTTTTTACCATGGTATAGTGAAATGTGGTACATTGGTACCACTTGACTTAAGTTACCATCCCAGATGGTTATAATGTGATACACTCCAATGTTCTTCCAAGAATACTATGGTACTGCATGCCCAAAAACATGGTACATTTTTGAACTTTGGAAGAAATTGCCTCAGGACTTGAGCAGGTGGAGTTTGAATCCACCGCCAGGTGTCGCTGTTCTCATCACGGCATTCGTGAGGCTGTAGTGCTGGTGTTGGAGGCTGGAGGCGGTGTTTTATTGTATGAAATCGGTTTGGGATCAGTTCAGTTATGGCGTCTGGGAAGACGGTGGATTGCAGCGCTTCCCACGAATAACCGCAAACGAACCGACTTAACGCGACTTCAGCCGCTGCTCTGCGCGTTACTTCCGCGAAATATCATTTAACAACATAGTTACGGAGCTATCCAGACGCAAGGAGTATTAATTCAGCAGTAAAGGTAAGATTCTGGGTTATTTTATTGGCTCGCAGTAAACCGGCGGCAGCGAATAAGAGTAACTATTAATCTTACGATCGCTAGATAAATTGTAGCGGTTTCCATGGATACAACGATTAAATCTCTCGCGCCGCCGCTGTTGCCACGCGTCACATCGTATGTTTCCACCACTCCTCACCTCTGAACATCAAAGATTTACTATAGTGCTTTACCATAGTGCTTTTCTGCAGAACTCTACTGTACTTTTACGTTTAGCAAACATACTATAGTGATACCATGTTTTGTTTGATCTTACAAAAGTACCTTGGGAGTATACATGGTATAGTGATGGTAGTTTATTTAAATGGCACTCCAAGGTAGTTCTAAGAATGCATTGGCCCTTGTCCAAAAACATAGTATTACCTTGTTGCAATTTTGGTACCATAGTAATACAATGGTTTACAAATGGTTTTCTTTAAAAATATCTTGGTATTATTTGATAACATCAACCACACAATGGTATTACCACAGTATGGTCACATTGCTTTTCCCTCAGCCTGCTTTTTAACTAATGCAACTCATCATATTGATGTATGGACTTAAACCAGAAGTAGATGAAGCACATATATTGACATTTTTCTTAATTGCATTAATTTTTCACGTGATGTGGTATTTTAAGTGCAGGGGTGTGTTGGACATTATGGAATTTCCCTGTCACTTGAATTATTGATTCGGCTAAAAAACACACACACACACACACACACACACACACACATACAGACAGTCAATGCAGCTTAACCTACTAACATCTGAACCTCAGGGATTACTTGACTAACCTACATCTGCTGGCCCACTGTAAGCACACGCATTGGCATGGATTTCCAAAGTCTTTTAGCAAAATGACCACAGTAATCATCATTTCTACAGTTTTAGCTTCATATTTCCCATCTTTAAAATTCAAAACAACATTTCATGCCATAATTATAGCCATTTATTCCCAAATTTATTATGGTGATCATTATTGTTAATAATAATGTAATAATAATATGTATATATATGTATATGCAGGGTGTTGTGGGTAGTTACTAGATGGTTAGTCAAAAGAACCTCTTAATAAATGACAGCACACTTTTCTCATCATTACACGACATGCACGGTAAAGTGTGTACTTGTTACTTAAAAGTTATGGGGTGTCGCAACGACACCACTGCCAACTAAAAACGGAAAACTTTTTATGCATTTTAGCTGTTAATTTACTCAAACGTTTTGGGGGCCTGAAAACAAACTTTGGAAATGGGTTTCAAAAGTGCAAGTTTTCATAAACAATACTGTTATTGTCTCTGTGAAAACTACGAAAATGCAAATTTGTGAAAACGGTGACATCATGCGTAAGCGTGTTAAGTGTTCAGTCTGTAGGAATGCATATGTGTGCATGCAAAGTATCATCGCCAACTACTGGCATGATAATACTATGGTGGACCAGTAGTGCACAACACAACAGAAACTCCACAACACATAGGACTAATTTCGTTGTTTTGTGCTAATTTTGCTGTGTTGCGGCTTGTTTCCATTGTGTTGTGCTAATTTTGTTGTGCGGCTTGATTCCGTGGTGCTGTGCTAATTTCGTTGTGTTTCCATTGTGTTGCTACTTTCTTCTGTTATGTTGCGACTTTTTTCCATTGTGTTGCTACTTTCTTCTGTTACGTTGCGACATTTTTCCCATTGTGTTGAGGCTTGTTTCTGTTGTGATTTCATTGTGTTGTGCACTACTGAGCCACCGTATAATACAGCACTTTTAGTCATTTATGTGAATCTGTGTGAATGCAAAGAAAAACTTGTTCTGTTTTTAGTATAGTCATTGTCGTGCATGTTTGAGCATGTTAATCACAATACAAATTTTCTGTATTGTTTTGCAAACATTAGTATTTAGACAATATGATGTGTCGTACTCGTTTAGTATGTTTACAAGCAGTATAGAACGAGTCATCCACAAAGTCTGCTTTACAGAGTTTCCCTTCCCATCAGTCCCTGGGCCAGCGGTGTTGATCCATGCGCTCAGATGTGTATGTTGAGTCTGTCTCACACTGAAGCCTCTGTTTCACTCCGTGCGCCTCAATGAACACTGGGAACTTTCAGGCAAACAAGTTGAAAGGCAGGTTAACTACCCGAGCGAGAGTCTGGGAACGAACCCACGCTGCACGCATTGTGTTCCTCGTTCACTGTTTTCTGTGATGGGTGTGTGTGTGTTTGTATAGGATGGAAAAAGAAAGATGTTTGCGTGAGAGTGTTTAAATAAAGTAACAGTTTGGGAAGGCATCAAATACCCTGTTTTACCCTGCATGAGATCATTGACTAGCGACTTGCTACTGAAATAGGTTTGCGCTTTGGTTTTAATGAGACATAATAGCTTTTGCTCCAGAAGTACTTCCTGTTTCTTCTCTCAGATGAGTTGTTTATCTGTGTGTGACCTTCCTTCTGTGTTCACATGCTTCCTACTTTGGGTAAAACTTTCCCGTTTGTGGCCTGCTTGCAGAGGTTTCCCTTTCGCTCGTTTGTCAGCGTTCACTGTGACGGGTTAGCATGAGACGCTTCCTGCTAATGGCCAATTAAAGAAAGACGTGCTGCACTGCATCAGGACGCTCTTATATAATAACACTGTGGTAGCCACATAGCAACAAACAGATAGCAGTGCATAGCAATGCCCTAGCGACCAGCTAACGATGCCCTAGCATCCATCCAGAACACTGTAGGAAGTACAGAGCAACTTGCTTAAAACCACTCAGAATGCCTTAGCAACCACATAGCGAGATACCACAACTCCCTAGCAACTGCTTAGCAATGTCTTTAATGAATAAGAAACAGGAAACTTTTTAAGCATTTTGGCTGTTCATTTACACGTCAATGGCGTCTTGGAGCCTAAAAACTAAAACATATTAAAGGGTTAGTTCACCCAAAAATGAAAATTCTGTCATTAATTACTCACCCTCATGTCGTTTCAAACCCGCAAGACCCGGGTTTCAAAGCACATGTTTTTTAAAATGATACCGTTATCATCTCCATGTAAACAACCAAAACGCGAATTTGTGAAAAGGGTGAAGTCATGCACATGCATGTTACGTGTTCAGTCTGTAGGAATGTGTAAGTGTGTATTAAAAGTGACATCGCCAACTACTGGTCAGGCATGATAATACAGCATTTTTAGTCGTTTTTATGGATTTGTTTGAACGGGGATCGTCTGTAGGTCTGCAACAAATGATTATTTTGATAATAGATTAATCTAACGATTATTAAAACGATTAGGAAATCGACTTGTTGCTTACACAGATTAATCAGTAGACTTTGATTGATTATTCAGCTTTTGCAGTTCGTTAAAATATAGTTATACATATTCATACACATATAGAGCTGCTTTATAGTAGAAAATCAAGTTGTAATTTTAACTGAAAATGACAGTTTTTTCATGTTTAATACTGTAAAGCTGCTTGCTTTAAAGCGATTTATTGCATAAAGTTGTTAGCCTATATAAATAAATGTCACATGACTTCCACATTCACATCACTCTGATCTGATGCTTTCTTAACTGCTGTTTTCTTCATGTTTGTGTATATATACTGAACAAAATTATAAACGCAACACTTTTGTTTTTGCCCCCATTTGTCATGAGCTGAACTCAAAGATCTAAGACTTTTTCTATGTACACAAAAGGCCTATTTCTCTCAAATATTGTTCACAAATCTGTCTAAATCTGTGTTAGTGAGCACTTCTCCTTTGCCAAGACAATCCATCCACCTCACAGGTGTGGCATACCAAGATGCTGATTTGTGAACAATATTTGAGAGAAATAGGCCTTTTGTGTACATAGAAAAAGTCTTAGATCTTTGAGTTCAGCTCATGAAAAATGGGGGCAAAAACAAAAGTGTTGCGTTTATAATTTTGTTCAGTGTATATAGTTACTGAGAGGAAAGCGTGTAGCATATATTTACATATTCATCTAAAGCAGTGTCAGGATGTTTGCTAACAGTAAACCCGTTGCTTGCGTATATCCAACTTCTTTTTAGCCCTAACCAAAGAACAAAAAACTTCGCAGTGAGTATATCGAGAACATTTTTTGTTTGAATTTTTGTAAAACTTTCCTACGTTTGGTTTTGTTTGCACGTCTCATAAGTGCCGTGTGTGTCTTCTATTGGATTGCATGCAGGCGGGATTAATTAGTCTTGCGCTACAGCGCCACACTGGTCAAACTGTGTAATTGCAGGCCCTTACATTACGTCGTATGAGATCACACAACTATTCGAAAACAAAAATATTTGTCATCAGTTTTTTATTGTTAATAATGTCGACTAATCGTTTCAGCCCTAGTTGTCTGTATGCAAAACTTTTCAAAAACGCGAAGGAAAAACTTTTCTGTTTTTTGGTACATTGTTGTTGTGTAAATGTACATTCACTTGCAACCTCTGAACAACTTATTAAAAATATAAAAAGATCAAATCTCATATTGTAATTTGTAGTATTGTTTCTTTATATGCTATATTGTGTTTCACTGATTGTACAGCTCTCAGTGTGGCTGAAATGAGATTAGAAGCTGATCTGATCTATACGCGGTTATGGGAACGTGATCCCTCGTCTTTATGTTTGTCCGATCTCCTTTGGGAAAGATTGTGAGCTCTGAGAAAACATAAATGAAGCTCCCCTGAGATGATATTAGCAGAAGCTGGAGTGTGAGAAAGTCTTGTTGAATCTGCCTGTAAAAGAAGCTGGGTCAACCTGTTGAACCAGTAACCGGTGCGCTTCTAGTCATGTGCGTTTCAAACCAGCGCATGGTTAAAACGCAAGCTTTACCCAACAGCAGAGGAGTTTCTTTGCTTTTTTTCTTTGTAATTTCTGCAAATGGCCTGTTAAAAATGGGTGAACTAAAGATAGCACGAGGAAGATTAAAGATAATGAAGGTGCATTTGTCATCATGTTTCTGAAAGTGGGTTTTAATGGCTCTGGTTTGAATGGAAATCCAGTTCTTTAGAGGTCTTTGTACCCTGCTGTTTGTGTTTGCATTGTTCTCGTGATCGGTCTCTCTGTAATTAACGGGCCGCTCCGGTATACAGTGAGGCTTGACTAATAGAGCGGCAGACGTTCATTGGTTAATGCATAAATTAGACTCTCAAGACTCTGTCCCGAACGAGTGGGTTTTGGGGCGGGTAATGAAACTGCCAGTCGAGGGGGATTAAAGGTCCCCAAGGAGCGGCTTCTCAATTACTCATTCAGTTAAAATGTGTGTAACCAGTAACTTCGGCCCGGGACAGGAAAGAATGGGCCCCTTTATTGCGGTGTTTGTGCTTGTGGACCGGCCCCTGAAGACTTGATGGGAGCCTGTTGGTCTTTCTCTGTCTCGTTCACTCTCTTCTCATCACTATTCTTACTCTATTTTTTTCTTTTAAGTCTCTTTTGCTTTTGTTAGTCATTATTAACCAGTACCTGACAGTAATGTTGGTTGATAACTGTGCCCAGATGGTCATTTAACAGAAGTGTTAGAGATAAACTGATAAATAAGGCAATACCGATAAATCGGATATTATTTGAGATGATCAACTGCTAACTATCTCTGTTTGGTTGATTAAGTAATGTTGATTTACTGATATGTCGTTTTGCCAGATTAATCTGCCAGTATTTGGTCTTTTCAAGATTATTGGTTGGTAACTCTTAAGTTTTAGTGAAGGACCGATAACATTGGGCACACCATTAAATCGGCTTAAATCTGGCTGTTTTAAGATTATCAGTGTTGTTGACCAATAAAATGACCACTTGGTGATTTGCAGAATTGGTATAGCTAACCAACAAATTTGTCAATGGATAATACATCTTAAAAAACAAAACAAAAAATAAAAATGAGAAAGTTGTGAAACTAGCTAAATTGTGTAAAATGATTTATTATTATTATTATTATTTAGTTTATGTATTTGTTTAGATTAATAAATAGATTTTTGCTCATTTATTATTATTTTTATTAAGTAAATTGGGTAAAACAGGTTAATTTAGATTAATAAATACATAGTTTTATTTCTTCGTTTTTATTAAGTTAATTGTATATTATTGTTATATTTTATTTATTTAGATTAATAAATATTTGCTTATGTGTTCATGTTTATTAAGAAGATTGTGTATTGTCTTTTCAATAATTGTGTATTTTATTATAATATTTATTGAATTATTTATTTATATTTAATAATTAAAAAAATGTAAAATAAGTTATTTTTATTATTTTATATGTATTATTTTTTAATGTGTTTTTTTAACAGTGTCCCTTGAAAAACAATGTTTTTGGCTTCTCTTTTCATCATCTATAACTCAGTCCTCTTTGTCACACAAAATGTCAAACAGCAGATGGAAGCCACAACCAACTTCTTCCATTGCAGGAAAGCTCATGTTACAGTGAACATCTCCCTCGCTCTCTTGTTCCCTTGATGAACAAAGCTTTGTAAACGTCTGCTAAGCTCTATTGATCAGCTCTAACCTCATTAACATCACATCCTCTGGATCTGCTGTTATCATAATGCCACAGATAGACTCAGCGGGTCTTTGGGATGGTGGTTTACCGTAGGTTGAGTCAGAGGGGTTTTCTGGCGGTGTAGATGCAGAAACCCCCTCATGCCTGTTAACCAGTCCAGACACGTCTCTCTATCACACATCTAAGTGCTGGTGAGGAATGTGATTCTTTGGGAATCAGATGAGAGTTCAGCGTCTGGATCCGAGATTCAATCAGTGCTGGAATGTGTTTGTTTATTGCTGCTCCTGCTCAGTGTTAGAGAAGTGATCAAGCCACTGAGTATTAGTTAGTTCAGTCTGTGCAGTCTGTCGCCCTGCAGTCTTTGCCCATTCTTTTTTTATTGTGGCTTAGTTACACTGCAATTTTTTAGGTTAAAGAAAAAAAACTGTGATTAATGTATTATTATTATTTTAGTTTTTTTGTATTTTTTTTCTAATTTGTAATTTTGTGAAATGTACTTTTTCTGAGAGAAACAGTAAATTCAACATCAATAGTTTTTCAATGTGTCTGGTATTTTGTGTCTGGCACTGTTTGCTTTCAGCTCTTCATTTTTATTTTATATTATTGCATTCTTTTGCATTACATTGCATTTTATTGCATTGCATTGAATTTTATTTTATTGCATTGCATTGAATTTTATTGCATTGCATTGCATTAAATTGCTTTTTATTGCATTGCATTGCATTTAGTGGCATTTCATTACATTGCATTGCATTTTGTATGTTGTATTTTTTTGTATTGCGTTGCATTTTGTTTTATTTTTCTTTAATGGATTTTTTATTGCATTGCATTTTGTTTTGTTTCATTGCATTGCACTTTATTTTGCTTTATTGCATTTTGCTTTATTTTTTGCATTGCATTGCATTTTGTTTTATTGTAAAGATTGGAGTACACTTTACAAGAACATACTATTTCAGTCTTTCTACTTCAAATTTCATGTACAGTTCATTGTTACTTGGTGTTATTTGTTTATTTACTTGCAATTATTTGTGAAATTTACTTGCAATTTCTGAGTAAATCTACATCAGTTTTTTTTCGCTGAACTAATGTTCATGTCATTTGCATGTTTTGTATGTAGAGTACAGAATTGAATCCTGATGCTTTGTTGTGCAGCAGTGTGGTTTTTCACGTGTCATGTTTGTCTCCAGTATGTGAATCCTCATGGCAGTGTTTGTGTTGTGTAAACACCAGGAAGCACTACTGTACATGTTCCTGTTATGTTATGTTTGTACTATACTTCTGAGGTTCCTGTTGAAGAATTGAAAGTATAGTCTCCATGGAAACCACTTCTGGTTGTCATAGGAGAAGCTTTTCAGTGCTATGAGCGGATAATTGGTCTCTCGTCTCTCTTTGATACAAATGCACCGTTTGTACGTTTGATCTGCTGAGGTGTGTGTGTATGTTTCCTCACATATCATCAGCTTCAATAGTGCGGTTTGGCTCATTTTCCATCTGTGATTCCTGTAGTAACTCATTCCATGCAGCTACATGTGTTTTTATCTTGTGTTTGAGCGATACAGGTTCTTCATTGGCTGTCGTCTAGAGAACAGGCTGGCAGATGAAGGATATTTATCACCCAAGCACAAGGGTTGCTGCACTGAATACACAGTCATATTGTTTTTATTCAGTAGTTCAATAAACAAGACGGTTATATCAAGTAACTGACGTTTTAGAAACAATATGACCAGCTGTTTGCTTTTATTGTGCTTTGCCAATGTACGTTTTATTTTATATATTTAATTTTAACCAGGATTTATATTCAAAATATTATCCGTGAAACAAATATTTCTATTAAAAGGATAGTTCACCCCAAAATGTAAGTGAATTAAGTAAATCACGACAGTTTTCATTTTTGGATGAACTTTCCATTAAATTAGTCGTGCAGACATGGCCATTATCTCATAACGGCTAAATACTGGCCAATTAATCTGTCATATTATATATTGGTCCATCACTATTTTATGCTCTTATTTATGATCATAGTTTATAGTCATTTTTGTATTCAGAAAACAACTCAACATCAATGTCAGAACATTTGCCAAATAGCTTACAAGCAAAGACTGTAAATCTCCGGTTTATTGTTGCTGTTAATATATTGATGTTCACTGAAATACTCTATTAAAATTTGATTGTATAACCCTCTATATGAGGGTAAATGGCGCTTCCTAACGGAGGAGGCAGCGCTCCAGTGACTTCAAATAGAAGTCAGACTTATTTTGTGCTGTTTACTTTACAGTCAAATATAATTCTGTATAATTTAGACCCTTCAAACATAGTCATTCAAAACGTTATGCATTTCTCCTTCCCAGACTTCATCTTAAAAGGAATATTTTGGAGGACGTCTGTAACAGGGTTTAGATGTAAGTGGGCAAATTTCATTAAGTCTCAGTTCTTTAAAAAAACAGGTTAGCATGAGGACAGTTCCAGTAGAACTAGTAATAGCTGTTTTTAGTGTCTTAGTTGAAGGAATTTCCCATCTTTAATGAACATTTCTGCTTCTTAATGTGTTCAAAACAAGTTGAAGGTTAAAATGATTGCCCATTCAACCGTGCAAGCTTATAATCCAGTCATTATCTTGGAGGTACAGTGTGCGATCTGGTTTTTTAGGGTTAGAAATCCCTGGATTTAATGCCTCTAAACCCTTCCTAATGATTTCCTAAACCCATAAACTGATTTTTCAGCGGTGAGAGATGATGGGCCTATTGTTTGACTTTAAGCCGTCACTACAGTATTAAAGACCTTGTTGAGTTCAAGGAAGTTTTTGTGAAAGTGTAATAGTTCAGTCACAAATATGTATACAACATGCAATTGCATTGCATTTAATTTTATTACATTGCATTTTTTTTGTATTGCAGTGCATTTTGCTATAATGAATTGCATTACATTGCATTTTATTGCAGTGCATTTTATTGCATTTTATCACATTGAAATGCATCACATTTTATTAGATTTGTTTTATTGCATTGCATGTTTTATTGAATTACATCTCATTATTACATGGAATTACATTAAATTACATAACGTATTACATTGACTTGCATTGCATTGCATTGGAATTCATTGCATATCATTGCACTTTATCACTTTGAAATGCATCACATTTTACTGCATTAAATTACATCTCATATTATTACATGGAATTGCATTAAATTACATAACATTGTATTGCATTGCATTGAGATGCATTGCATATTGTTGCATTTTATTGCATTGCATTTTTTTTTATTACATTGCATCTGGACAGGATTTGATTTGAAAAACTATTTTCCACCATTGTTTTCCTTTTTAGCAAGGATGAACGAGGAAAAACAGATTAAGATGGGATTGAAATCACAAAGTATGTCTACGAAACACAAATTTACCTGACCTGTTGCTGCCAGGTTGATTTGTATGGTTCACTTCTTTACCAATGGTCATAATTTTTTTGAGCTGGTCATAACTAACAGCTATGTTTATTTGGATAACTAGCAGTCCGGCAGAACGAGGGTTAAAATCAAGATGTGTGTGAGAAATTGCTATAGCAGCACAAGTTGTTTACTGCAGAAATACACATTTCAGGAATCATAAATCATTCCATGCTCCTTGGCATTTTCCAGGGCAGCACGAGGTTGAAATTCCAGCTGCAAAAAGGAAAACTATGTAAACGTCCGTTGCGATCACTAGACCACCTTTAGAGAAAAGTATAGAGTCTGTGTGTTTTGGCCCTCATATAGCCTAAACGTTTAAATTATTTGTGTTGTCAGGTGGGTTTGCAGCAGTATGGTGGAGCCAGAGGAGCGGCCCTCAGTGGCGGGCCAGAGGCTTGGGGCCCCTGAGAGCATGGGCATCAGTACGCTGGAGCCTGGTCAGAGGCCCCCCACCATGCCCCCCGGCAGACAGGTCTCCATCCGGGTCCAGATGCTGGATGACACTCAGGAAGTCTTTGAGGTCTCGGTAAGGCATTATTTACTTTCTGTTGTTTTTTATTTTCTTGCACTGCATTTTATTGCATTGGACGACATATATTGCATTGCATTGCATTTTGTTTGACTTTATTTTAATTATTGCATTTTATTTTCACCTTACTTTATTTTATTGCATTTGATTGCATTTAATTTTTATTGCATTGCCTTTTGTTTTATTGCTTTGCATTATATTTTATTTATTGCATTTTATTTGCATTTAACGCATATAAGACAATTCCTGGACAGCAGTGGACAATGTAAGGAGGTCATGTGACAACAGTGCTGCATACCACTATTTGAATGACTTTTTATTGCATCATTTGTATTATATTTCTTAAAAATTGTAGGCAGGAAGCTAATTTTTCATTTTGAGCACAGCTCTGGTTTAATTGTGTGGAAAAACCCTGCATTTCACAAGTGTTTAGATCTGGCTGTGTACCTCAGCAGGCCAGCAAGAACATACTGAAGCGTCTGCTGCTTTCCACCTCAAGTTTAGTCTCTTTTGTGTTCACTTGCCCTCCTGTTTCGTCACTTAAGCTCCCTAGGGAATGTTAATGATGTTGAAAAGCTCGGTCTTGTTCACTAATGAGAAAATGCCCTCATTGATCGCCACCAAGGGAGCCATAAGCTCCTCAGGCATGTTGCGTAAGTGAAAAAGGAGAAATCCCTCAGAATTCCTGCTTTTTTGTATCTTCCAGCCACTCAGCAGGAAAATACAACCCGAGCTGAAGGAAAAGCAGCAGACAAATGTATGGCAGCTCATTCTGTTACCTGACTCTTTGTTTCTGGGGTTTGTGAAATATGTGTATATGGGTGGTTGGAGGCACACCCAGCTCTCCGGTGATTCCCTGAGGGCCGGTTATTGACAGTCAGGCTCCACCTGATGCTGTTTTAATAGGCCTATAAAAGCACTGAGCTCCTGTTCTGTGGCGGTTGTGGTCCTGTTTTGAAATGCCTCGAGGTGGGCCAGTAGCCTAAACGCTGTCAGTCTCACTAAATTGGTTTTTGGTTTCCTGAGGCGATTCACAATCAGTCTCCATCCAGACGTGACACCTGACTTGTGGAGAAACGGATCACCAGCGGTTTGGTTTCATTTGTTTTCAGCGTGCAGGGCTTTTGACAGCTCTTTTGGTTTTGTTTGATTTCGGCCTACTTGGTTTTAGCTCGTTGTTGGAATCAGTCAGTGGATTAATTTGTTTTTAATGATTGCAGATTGTAGCCTCTACTTCATTCAGCATTCTATTCTATTCTAATATATCGGTCATTTTAAGATCTGCATCAGTCAATAAACCTCCCGATAACCTTGGCTGTTGAAGTGTTATAATTAACCTTTGTGTCAACAGCTAAATCTACTTTACCAACAGTCTTATAAATAATCATGTTTTCAGCGTGCAGGGCTTTTGACAGCTCTTTTGGTTTTGTTTGATTTCGGCCTACTTGGTTTTAGCTCGTTGTTGGAATCAGTCAGTGGATTAATTTGTTTTTAATGATTGCAGATTGTAGCCTCTACTTCATTCAGCATTCTATTCTATTCTAATATATCGGTCATTTTAAGATCTGCATCAGTCAATAAACCTCCCGATAACCTTGGCTGTTGAAGTGTTATAATTAACCTTTGTGTCAACAGCTAAATCTACTTTACCAACAGTCTTATAAATAATCACTAAATTTCTAGATAATTTTTTAGAAAATATTGTGCTTTTTAAAAATTATTTTTCATTTTATTTCACCGTTTGTTCATATTTAATATAATTTTTTCATATATTATTTTGAAAATGGGCATGAATTGAACTTAACTCATGTGCTAGTGTTATTTTGGTTTTATTAATATGCTATATTATACTATTGTAGTTTTCACTAATATTTAGATTTCGTTTTATCATTATATATTCTATATTCATTTGAATTTTAGTTAATATTTTAGTACTTTTGTTGTTTTGTTATTATTATAATTTTAAGAGTGGTTGTATTATTATTTTTAAAATATGTCTATTGAATTTGTATCATTTTTTGAATTGCAGTTTTTATAGCAGTGGCTAATACTTTTCGAGGCGATACATTTTCTTGTGGTGGGTGATTAAAAAATGTGCAAAAAACACAAAAACAAACAAAAAAAAAATCCCATAGACATAGCAACTACTCACAGCATCTTTTCTTCATAAAATGCTAATTTATAGTTAAAATAAATGTTTATTATTATAACGTCCATCCTGCTAGTTAGGTCTATCCATATCTACACCATCAGCCGTTGAAGAACCCATTTGGGTGGTATGCATTCATAGCTGATCCGATGGAAGAATGCTGCTCTTTTCTTCTTTTTCCCAGAAATCTCCTGGAACAGCTGCTTTCCTACTGAGCCATTGAAAGCCACTGCGTTCTCCTCCAGATTTCTAAAGTGAATCTGACACACCTGCCACAGCGCAGATCCTCTCTGGCAAGAACTCAGAATAAAATGGATAAAAAAATGGATGAAAGACTTTATCTGTCCTCTAAAGGCCAGAGGTGTGAAATCATAAATATGTATCATAAGCTTGTGGCTTTGTGGAATCAGTGATGGAGGGTTTCGTATTTCACACACATTGAGGTTGTTTTTTTTTTAATGGATAATCAATTAAAATATTAAATCAACATACAACGAATGATCACAACTAGAAGTCGTCTAATTTTTTCACCAATAACTGGGTTGGACCGCACTGGCCGATAAACCGATTAAGTAACCGATTGAAATGGATACTGAATGAAAACAAACATAACACTCTAAATAAAATGATGAACTTTATTACAAAAATATATAAAAAAAAAAAAACAGTACTGACCCATGAAAATGTACCATATGGATTTTGCAGATAACCGAGTAACCGATTGAAATGGATACTGAATGAAAACAAACATAACACTCTAAATAAAATGATGAACTTTATTACAAAAATATATTAAAAAAAAAAACAGTACTGACCCATGAAAATGTACCATATGGATTTTGCAGATAACCGATTGTTCCAGCATTATCGGTGCCGATTAATCTGCAAAATCGATCAATCTATCGACCACTAATCACAACCCACTTATTTATTATAAGTTCAGCACATGCTGACTGTTTACATTTGGTATTTCTGTGAAAGCAGTGTATATTTGACTTTGGGGGTAATACAGGTTTTGTTATTGAATGAGACGAAGCACACTTCTTATCTGCTCATGTCAGTCTAATGACATACAACATGCGATAGAAGCTCCCGCAGTCATGTAGATACAGTAAGTCGGCCTGATGCTTGAGATGTTTGATCTGTGCTGTGAGGATGCTTTTGGCTGAGCTTCTTTAGTCTCAATGACAGAAGCATGCTGGGATTGGAAAGGCTGATTTCCTGTGGGAACCCACTGAGGGTTTGAACTCACAATATCTAATTTCATACTTATCTTTCATACTTATCTTGACTAGATTTGACAGTGCTAACTGCTTTAGATCTGGGCTGGTAAGATTTATTAATGTTTTTGATTAAAAATACAGTATAAAATACAGTATATATATATATATATATATATATATATACAGTGGGATAAATGTTTATTATTATAACGTCCATCCTGCTAGTTAGGTCTATCCATATCTACACCATCAGCCGTTGAAGAACCCATTTGGGTGGTATGCATTCATAGCTGATCCGATGGAAGAATGCTGCTCTTTTCTTCTTTTTCCCAGAAATCTCCTGGAACAGCTGCTTTCCTACTGAGCCATTGAAAGCCACTGCGTTCTCCTCCAGATTTCTAAAGTGAATCTGACACACCTGCCACAGCGCAGATCCTCTCTGGCAAGAACTCAGAATAAAATGGATAAAAAAATGGATGAAAGACTTTATCTGTCCTCTAAAGGCCAGAGGTGTGAAATCATAAATATGTATCATAAGCTTGTGGCTTTGTGGAATCAGTGATGGAGGGTTTCGTATTTCACACACATTGAGGTTGTTTTTTTTTTAATGGATAATCAATTAAAATATTAAATCAACATACAACGAATGATCACAACTAGAAGTCGTCTAATTTTTTCACCAATAACTGGGTTGGACCGCACTGGCCGATAAACCGATTAAGTAACCGATTGAAATGGATACTGAATGAAAACAAACATAACACTCTAAATAAAATGATGAACTTTATTACAAAAATATATTAAAAAAAAAAACAGTACTGACCCATGAAAATGTACCATATGGATTTTGCAGATAACCGATTGTTCCAGCATTATCGGTGCCGATTAATCTGCAAAATCGATCAATCTATCGACCACTAATCACAACCCACTTATTTATTATAAGTTCAGCACATGCTGACTGTTTACATTTGGTATTTCTGTGAAAGCAGTGTATATTTGACTTTGGGGGTAATACAGGTTTTGTTATTGAATGAGACGAAGCACACTTCTTATCTGCTCATGTCAGTCTAATGACATACAACATGCGATAGAAGCTCCCGCAGTCATGTAGATACAGTAAGTCGGCCTGATGCTTGAGATGTTTGATCTGTGCTGTGAGGATGCTTTTGGCTGAGCTTCTTTAGTCTCAATGACAGAAGCATGCTGGGATTGGAAAGGCTGATTTCCTGTGGGAACCCACTGAGGGTTTGAACTCACAATATCTAATTTCATACTTATCTTTCATACTTATCTTGACTAGATTTGACAGTGCTAACTGCTTTAGATCTGGGCCGGTAAGATTTATTAATGTTTTTGATAAAAAAAAATACAGTATAAAATACAGTATATATATATATATATATATATAAAGCCAGAAATGTCAGTAAAAATGAATGAAGTTAGAGTGATCAGACCATGAAATTCTCTCATCTGTACTGGCGACACAACTGTGAGGTTATTCTTTGAATAAAAAATGAATTCTTTGAATAAGAAATAAACCATGACAAAAGAGGCAAGCCGAAGTGAAGCCTCAGAGCTTCTGAAAGGACGATCGCTCCAGAAATTCAAATTGAAAGGCAGTGAAGTGAAACATCAGCTATACGCTCGCTGGAGGTAAATAATGCACGTTCAGATAGCGCGACAATCTGTATATGCAAATGGACAAGAACTAATTTGGGACACAATGTGAGCCGAGGCCGTGTCCGTGTCGTGCAGTGGCTGCGTTTCCTCTAAGGGCCGTGGCTCTTCCTGTTGGAGCGTCTCAGTCTGTGAGAACAGAGTCAGTCTGAAAAACTGCTGCTCACAGACAAACACCATGCAGAAATCCTCCAGCACATATTAGAAATATAATTATATAAATATAATTAGAATATATTTTTATATTTATCATTTATATTAGATTTCTAATTATTATATTAGAATTGGTTAAATAAAAAAAATATTGTTATTGTGGGACAACCTATTTTCATGCTAATTAACCACATTCATTTCATACATATACATATATATGTATATATATATATATATATATAAGTTTATATATATTCTAAATGTCATACAACAATAAGATGTCTATTTTGTTAATTTTAAATTTATTTATTTTCATGATAATTATGCATGTCAAATGAATTCTCATTACTGTAATACAGCGATGAAAATCTTCCTGTTGTTTATTTTTCATTAAAATCATACAATTGGAAACATAAATCACATTTCACTACACCAAACTATGCCAAAAATCAATGTTTATAATTGTTAGGCTTATATGTTTTATTTATTAAAATAATGAGATTGTGGGCATAAAAAGTGCTTAATCCTCAGTAAAGTAAAGTTACAATGCAACAACGTAATGCTTCCTTTTTATGCAAGATATAATAAAAAAAATGTTCTTGTATAATTTGGGGTTAAATATGCTGTTCACATTTTTCTGAGATTCTTCCATACATTTAAAAATATCTGATGGCAATGTGTTTCTCTTAAAATGTTGTTTAAAAATACAGACCACCATACTTCTTTTTTTCCCCCTTCATTTCTAAATGACAGTCTTGCATGGAGAAGGAAACCACAGACTCCAAGCATCCAATAACTTCCCCAAACATCACGACACACCCTCCATTACACCAATACTTGGCATTTCTTTCTTTTTCATCAAACCAGAGAATATACATACCCGATGAAACTACACATCACCCATGTGAAACTGGTAAAAAGACAGATGCAATGAACAAACTAGATTAACTTTAAACCAACTTAAAACTAGTTGTGCAAGCAGACTGAATGTTTATGTCTCTGTAAAAGCTGCAGTTTTGTTTTACACTTTAATTAAGCCTATTTAGACAATGAGCAGCTGTCGAATGTGGTCTCGTAATTGCCGACTAGCACAAAAATAGAGAATTAAATGAGAGTTATTCCATATCCAGATGGCTTAAAATATTATAAATGCAGAATAATTATAAATAATTATCTAGGAAAATAACCTGGGTAAATTCAAATGATGGCATGCATGATCAAAAACTTTTTTGCAGTTTAATCTCTGCTGATTTGGTATGTTAGATAGCATGTTCAAAGATACTGAATAAAAACCATGGTGTTTATTTACACAAAAATAATCCTATAAAAGTTTATAGGATTGTGAAAAAGTTTAATTAAAATGTAATATAATGTTGCATGATTAAAAGCTGATGATATGTGAATTCTGTGAACTTGGAAACAGGAACTGTGCCAAGACTATTGGGATTTCCTTATTGAGATCTCATCAGACAGGATATCCTGTGTGCTGGAGCGGGGCACTGTGATGATGACAAACACTTGGAGTCAGTAAGATTTATGTATACATTGCTTTTTTTGAATGAAATTAATACTTTTATTAAGCAAGGACATATTAATTTGATCAGAAGTGACATTAAAGACATTTATAATGTTACAAAAGATTCTATTTCAAATAAATTATGTTCTTTTGAACTTTCCGTTCATCTGTGAATCCTGAAAAATGAAATGTGTCACAGTTTTCACAAACATATTGGGCAGCACAACTGTTTTCAACATTGATAATAATTAAAAAAAATGTTTCTTGAGCAGCAAATCAGCATATTAGAATGATTTCTGAAGAATCATGTGACACTGAAGACTGGAGTAATGATGCTGAAAATTCAGCTGCGCATCACAGAAATAAATTACATTTTACTTTATATTCAAACAGCTATTTTAAAATGTAATAATATTTCACATTTTTTGTGTATTTTGATCAAATAAATCCAGCCTTGGTGAGCATAAGAGACTTCTTTCAAAAATATTAAAAAATAATCATAACATCCCTAAACTTGTGTAAACACTACTGTAAAACCGATTCATTTACTATTGAACAAAAGTCTGAGGTTAGCTAGAAATGGGTCAGATCTAATGCATCTGGGAGTGATTCTCTGTTTGTGTGGTAGCAGATGTTTATTGTGTCTGTTCTGACACTGGATGCCTGCGTGATTTGCTGTAGCCAGTAAATGTGGTTGTCGCTGTGAGCGTGTAACATCAGATGTACTTTGCCCTTGTGAATTATTCAGACATGAGATGCTGTGACTACAGAGGTTTTCTGTCTCACAGGTCAACATCTGCGCTAACACACACACACACACACACACACACACACAGATGATCGGGTAACACCGCTGACAGATGCCCTTACTACAGAAACAATCCATTTCACATGCTCAGGGAGTTTCCACAAGGACGACCAGAAATCTGGAAAGCACTATGCAGATGTAATCATAAATAGTGATTATTTTTTTTAACAATACTATTTAGAGGTCGACCGATAGTAGATTTTACAGATACCGATAGCTAGGTTGGCCACACTGGCCGATACCGATTAACCAACCGATAGTTTTTAAAATGGATACTAAACGAAAACTAAAACAGTGCTTTACTATTTTTAAAAAAGCAGTAGCAGTACTGAACCATACTTTGTAAATGAATAAACATATTCATATTATTATATTGACCATTAAAGTTATTTCATAGTTTACTAATGTTAAAAAAAAAAAACTTTAAATAGTAATAGTAAATGTTGAAATGAATACACTAGGAACACTACTTCTACAGCTTTCATTAATATTACAAATGGAAACTGGTAAGTATTACCATTTAATTTCAACATTCATGCTTAAAGATGGCCATCTTTAAATATCTACACAAGGCCATAGCATTATTAATTACATACATAGGTTATTGATATTGTATGTGCACTCTCACACTTTATTTGCTTCTATTTTAGAACACCGCATGATTATCTAATCAAAATAAAAAACAAAAAATGTAAGTCACACACTGGGTAAAAGTGCAGCGCTGCGTCTAGGAGAAGTCACACACCAGACGCGTCACGTTCAATTCAAGCAGCGGTCTAAAACTATTTATTTAATCACCAAACAGACATTAGTTTGATTCAAGAATGAACAATGTGGCATAAATGAGTTCGGTGTTTAAAAAAACAGAGCAAAGGGAAAGAGAAAGTGCGATCTGTATTACAGCTCTCTATATGAAGCATAAAGACTGTATTAGAGCCACAGAAAGAGCACAATACATAATTTATAGCCTAGGGTGAAGTCATTACGTACATTAACAATGATTTGGGACAAATATAATGTAATTTAATGGAAAACTATGTGAATGGCGCTCTGTTCCAACCCGGAAAACTATCGGCATGGATTTTTGCCAATAACCGATAGTTCCACCAATCAACTATCGGTGCCGATTAATCGTCAGAACCGATGAATCGTCGACCTCTAATACTATTATAAACTGCACAAAAACATCTGCTAAATGAAGTTTTAACATTTGACGGGACATTTTAGTAATGCGTTGTAGGTGAGCAAACACTAAGAATTATTATTTTATATAAATTACGTATTTTGTAGATGAATATGCACACATCGAACACATTTTGGCAGCTAATGTGAGCTAATACAGTAATGAATAAAGTAATGTTTAAGCAAAATTATATAAATTAAATTAAGGAGTAAGGCCATGTTATGAAATAGATGATTAATAATGCAAAGCTGATAAATAAACCAATTTTTGGGCCAATTTGAGATATGTATTGAGCGATAATTGTGCTGGCTTGTGGTGTTAATTCAAAAATATGTGAATGGATCTTTGATGAAAAATGCAGCCTTGATTAATAAAAGTATAAATTTCTTTAAAAAAAAAGTCAACATGAAACAAACTCTGTTACCATATTTACAAGTGAAACAGAATATTGACCTGTAAACATTGTCGGTATGTGATTTTATCATTGAAACAATAAGATCTGCAGTATGTATTGCAGTTGATATTTATTCCATGTTGACTTTGTTGAAAAATTAAAGAAAATTCTGAATTAAATACTTTAGCATACAAATGTGCACTGTACTTTTGTACGTCATTACTCCAGTCTTCAGTGTCACACGATCTTCAGAAATAATTCTAATATGCTGATTTGCTGCTCAAGAAACATTTCTGATTATTATCAATGTTGAAAACAGTTGTGCTGCACAATATTTTTGTGGAAACTGATACATTTAATTTTTCAGGATTCTTTGAATAATAGAAAGTTAAAATGAACAGCATTGATTCGAAATAGAATCTTTTGTAACATTAAAAACCTTTATAAGTCTTTACTGTCACTTTTGATCAATTGAATGTGTCCTCGATGAATAAAAGTAATAATTTATTTAAAAAATACTACTGAAAATGCTACTTGCCACACTCCAACTCTACAAAAATATAATAATAATAAATATATAAATAGATCAAAATAAATAAATAAACAATTTTTACTCAGAAAAGTAACAGCAAGCAACACATTAAATTAAACATTACATTTTAAACTACAACAACTGAAATATTATTTTCTTGTAAAATGTACTTCAATAATTGTTCATTTACAACTTCGAAAAATATATTTTTTTACAATGTATTGTCCAAAAGCATGACTGATCCTAATAATATTGTACAGTGCGTCACGCTCCCGTTTGCCTCTGAATAAAGTTGTGGGTGAGGACTAGCCGCTAGCATGAATGAGCCTGCTGAGCCCCCGCTGTGACTCCCTCAGGAGAGAGCAGACCGCGGGACACGACCTCCTCCTCCTCCTCCTCCTCCTAAATCCTCTCCTGAAGATCTCTGGAAATAGCTCCTCAAGCGTAGCGTCGGTTAAGCCGGTGACAGAGTAAAGGACAGATAATCTCTCATCTGTTTGTCACCCGTTCATCCTTCATTCCTGACCTCAGCTGATGGATGGATCTAACAGATCGAGTGCTGGATAGTTGTCGTTAATTCATCAAAAGCTAGAAACTCTTCATATAAGTTCAACATCTAGCGAAGATGCTCCACAAACAAGATGATGTCTATCTCAAAGCACACATTACATTTCTCAAATCGTATTACTGAGAGAAATGACAGGGGCTCGTTTATTTACATAAAAAATTTCTTATAAATTGGCGTTTTTTTTTTAAAGAAGTCTCTTCTGCTCATCAAAGCTGAATTTATTTGATCAAAAATACAGTAAAAATTGTGATACTACAATTTAGAATATGTGTTTTCTATGTGAATATATTTTAAAATGTAATTTATCAAAGCTAAATTTTCAGCATCATTACTCCAGTCTTCAGTGTCACATGATCTTCAGAAATCATTCTAATATGCTGATTTGCTGCTCAAGAAACATTTCTGATTATCAATTTTAGTTCAAAAGAACATTTATTTTAAATAAAAATATTTTGTAACATTATAAATGTCTTTACTGTCACTTTTGATCAATTTAAAATGTATATATAAAAATATATGAATATACTACTGATTATTTAATATATAAACCTTTTTTTTGTGAAATATAAAGAAGTTAAAAGTGAGTTTAGAACTTAGTTTATGATAGTTAATGCATTAACTAATATTAACTAATTAAACCTTATTGTAAAGTGTTTTTTTTTACAAGCAATTTACAACAACTTTTGTGAATAATAATAAGTTTTAAAAATGGATGCAACAATTTGATGTTTTTTTTTTTTATGATTTGCACATAAATTTGTTCAAACACATGCTTCATGAATGGGGCCTAGTGTACATTGCACACTATTGTCATTATATTGACATCTGTTTTGCAAAGATACTGTAGTATGTGGCATTAAATGAAAAAGAATCATATGCAAAGTAGTTGTCACATGACCTTATTACAACATACGCATTTTTAATTTAGCAACTGCATCCAGTTATCATTTCAGAAATAAATAGGACTACTTTGCATTTTTTAAATCCATTTTTGTTGGGTCCGATATTGGGTCAAGAATTTTGTATTACTTCTAGTTCATATGTCACACTGGAAATGGGTGGTTTAGTGCATTGCATTTTGGGAAATGGTATTACAGTGTGTTTTTTGATTGAATACTGCACATTTTAGCAAATGTAGTATTGGTTTTGCAATGCATACAAAAAATGTTCATATTATAACCTATATGGTACAGAAATGATCTTATTGAATTGCCGTTTGTGACTTTTATCCAGAGGAGAGATGAGTAATGAATGGGATGAGTGGTTGTGCGCTAACCGCTAAGCCATCTGTTTGTTTAAAAGCTATGAAATGTTTGCGCTTAAGTAGTTTTTGCTTGTCGTGGATCATCATAATAGCTAGGTAATGCTATTTCGGCACACATTCCCATCTTAACCGCAATATTTGACAAAAGCTGAACAACGCCAAACCCCGCCACCTCATACGCCAAAGCTAGAATAATGCATGTGGCTAATGATGGAAAAGCTGGTTTTTGGGTGGATCTTTGATGAATAATGCAGCAGCGTGCTCTCATGAATGTGCTAATCATCTCTGGAAGCCAAGGGAAGCCCGAGGCCTCGGCTGCCGCCAGCTAATCCTCTCAATATCCCACAATCCCGTCTGCTTGCTGCCCCTCCGATCCGGGATCATGTTGACACTGGATGGAATGTGCTTAAATCGCGCTCATGTATTTCTGATTACACGTAATCCTCATGAAGAGTCGGGATTGTTTCAGTGTTTGAAGAGCAGAGTTTTATTCAGATGTCTGTGTCAGGTGTGTTATAGCTACATATAAACAAACTAACCTAATTCTATTCATAATAGCTGTGTCGTTATGGTTTCCCCCAAGTGCTTGCGTTGTGTTATTGCATTTTAATTTGCACATAAAATCAAGATTGCATAGCAAGCAGCAAATTACCAAATGCTTACCAGATATTTTTACGTAAAGATGATGCTTTCCAGATCATGCAGTCTTTCACTAATTGTTACTAGCATAACACTTTGGTAATTTCTATTAAATCTCAACTGCATGTTTGTTTATATCACACAGCTCTCTATATAAAGTTGGATATACAAGTATATCCAACTTTATTTGCATACGAGTATACTCATGTGAAGCAATATGTATTATAGTAAATCTCAACTATTTGATTTTTTATTTCATTGCAAACTGTAAACTATTATCAAACGGCTGTATGTGATATATAGGAAATTTCTACTTTTTTTTTCTCACAAGTTGTCAACTGTTATCACATGTCTCTGTGCATTACTATGTAAACTATGTTATTGTACAAATCTGTATAGTTTAGTTTCATTGAGATACTTTTATAGTTTAATTCATATTTTTAATTAGTTATATTTTTAGTCATTTTATAGTCATTTTAGTAGATTTTAGACATTTTAGTAGTTTTTTTAATATGTATAGTTTTTTTTTAATTAATTTGTATTTTATTTTGAGTACATTGTTAAACTAAATGAAAATGAGAAATGTTGCCTTGGCAACTAGCTGAAGTAAAATGAGATTAAGTTTTTTTATTTTTTTATTTTATGTAATTTCACTTAACGTTTATTTTATTTCAAGTACAATTAAAAAAAATGGTTTTAGTTTTAGTTACATGACATAAATCAATGTATACTATATACTTGATTGTTTTGTGTCATTGCAAAATGTAAACTATATTATAGCCCAGCTGTAATGTATATTTTACTATAATATATATATATTTTTCGGGACTATGATATTTTGGATTATGGTTACCTTAGTAAGTTGTCAAGGAATTATTTGTATTCTGAATTTTATAGATAATGTATATAATTTGTATAACTGTTTAATTATCATTCATATATTTTAGTAGAAGCAAATGTTTTTTTCTGTTTAATACATTAGTTTCAAAGCAGGGCTCTGAACCGGTTCAAGGAACGAAAACCAAAACTGGAAACGAACGAAATTTTGACTGGAACAGAACCAGAAACAGAATGAAATCAAATTTTATAGTTCCGAACAGAATCGAAAATTTGAAATGGCCATCAACCAGTTAATAACGTTATTTTATCGTTCCATTTAATATTTGACATTTGCCATCAACCAATCACGAATTCAAGTAGTACGGCCTATGCAAAACTGCAAATGTGAGGCTGACGCATCCAACGCATGAAATGCCCGCGCTCAGCTGTGAACTCATCATAGGTAAGTCGCAATGCACCGGCGTTAGAGTTTATCCGAGGATAGTGGAAGATGGATTCTGTGAACAGAGAAAACAGAATAAAACTATAGGCTTGCATAAAAAGGAATATATAGGCCTATACACGAATTCACTTAAATCATTGGCAGATTAACAAAACTAAAGAAAAAAATGTGCCGAGTTACGTTTCATTGTGACACTTTCCAAAGTTCTCGGAAAGGAAAACGAGACGGCAGAAAGTAGTTTTCTTTATTTTACAAAAGCTTTACAGTTTTATTTATTTTACAGTTTTATTTATTTTGCAAAAGCTTTACAGTTTTATTTATTTTACGGTTTTATTTATTTTGCAAATATTGACGGTTTTGAATGATGTCTTGCTTCTCTATCTGTATAACCAACCAGTGTTGGTATGACGACATCGCGCCGGCGCCTCACGCGCCCACAGACACAACATATTTTGCAACATTGCAGCCTGACATATTTTTGCGACATTGCAGCTTGTTCATTATCAAAATAAAATGGCCTACAGTTAAAGAAATGTAACAAGTAAAAGTAACACCGCTCCGTTGTTCAATCTGTTGCGTTCAGCGTGACCAGCGCCTCATTGTGCTGATATAGCCGATGTGAAGGATGATGTTTTACGTCGATGAAAGTACAAAGCCTATAGCCTAATAAATAATATTTTAGCATCCAGATATGTTGCGAATATGGAAACATTTGGATTCGTGCCGAATGAGAGAGGAAGTCATAAGTTTCACCTTAAATTAACTATAATATTGTTGGGTTGACGTTTTTATAGCCTAAACGCATAGTCTTAACATTAGAGGATTTGTTGTGGATAGAAACTAACTATTTATAATGTTTGTAAACATTTTGCTTTACCGGCATTTTAGCCTACATTATTTCTGAATGTAATAATAAAATGCGACGTGAGCCTATACGTGACTTATGTTTTTTTTTCCCCTCTCAAAACGCAATTTTATAAAAGTAGCGTTTTTTAACAATGCAGCAAACATTTTTAAATATCTTAAATACTTGAATGTCTTTAAAGCGTTAATAGAATTTTTCTTTTGTTTAGTAGCCTATATTTGGCCAAACTCTAGGAAAGATGATGCTGTATAGGCTGTGACTTTAGCGCAGTGGGTTAAGATACCAGATCTCTTCCTGTTTTCTTTTTTTCTTTTTCTTTTTGAGTAAAGAATACGCTGTACTTTATTATTATTATTATTATTATTATTATTATAGGCAAAGAAATGTTTTTTTTCTTCTCGAACCGGTTTCGGAACGGTAATAATAAAGAGGAACGCAGGAACAGAAACGTTAAAATATCGATTCTGCTCTGAGTGAACCGATTTTTTTTTTCCATTTTCAAGCCCTGTTTCAAAGTGACCTTTATTAACAATTTCCCCTTGTTTATATTTAAAATTAGCTCTCCTCTCGCAGCTTCACTCATATCAGTATTTCCTGAGCGTTTCATTCCTGTACAGTAAACGTAGTGCCGTTGAAAGACCAGTATTTGTGATCCTGTGGTGATTCTGACATGCTCTTGGACTACATGCTGGTAATTGGTGTTTTCCGGCAGTAATCATCACAGACTGACCGCAGCGGCTCCACTCCTCTTCGCTGCTTTCATCTTTGATTTAGCGCCACAGGAAACAACAAGCCTCCTATTAAACGCTGCTGCCGGACCAGCCCAGATCCTCAAGCCCCTTATTTCTGAGCATGTGCTCGATAGGAGCTTTCTAGGGTGAAATGTCTTCTGTCTCGATGTCTATAGGATAATTTCACCTGTTTTAAAGGGTTTTATAGGTCAGCCAAAAAGGAAAATGTGCTGTTAATTTACTCACCCTCAGGCCATCTTAGATTTAGGTGACTTTTTTTCTTGAGTTAAACAGTAAAGAAGGTTTTTAGCTGAAACCGTGGTCCTTGGTGATTCATAAAATGCAAGTCAATGGCTACCAGCACTTTGAGAGTCAAAAAAGCAAATACAGGCAAGACAAAATGAATACCCGTGGCTCCTAACGATATATTGAGGTCTTATGAAGCGAAACAATCGGTCTGTGCAAGAAACTGAACATTATTTACAACATTATTACCTGAAATCCTGAGCCTGAAATCTGATTCTTTTCTGCAAACTGATTCTTTCGGACATTTCATTTGAATGAACTGGCTCAAATAACTGATTCACCAGCTCTTTTACATAATCACGCAATGACATAATGTAAAAGCAATTATATTATTAAAACACTGAATAATGATGTGAAACTTGAATGTTTTAAATATAAAGTGAATAAACTAGTCTTCATCAGCTCACCTTTTTACATAAACCACGAGAAACCATAAAAACTTTCATTTCCCCCTTCAGTGTTCGGTTGGATCAGTTCATTCATCGCAGCATCAGATTTGCCGCTATTTCAGCTCATTTCCAGTCGGAGTGACTGTTCGGCGTTAGGCTGTGTGAAGCCGAAACACCGGTTATGTCACTTGCCCACCACGGCACCGCCCCCCACCGTCATTTTTGTTTTTTATAGTAATAAAAATCATTTAGTTCAGTTAGAGAACAGACACTACAATTAAAAACTAAACGCAGCTGCTCAATGCAGCATGCGGAACAACAGTCGCATCACAGATCAGGTTTCATTTATCACGTGAGGAGAGTGAGTTGAGCCGACTGATGAGAAGAGTGAGGTGAGACAGACAAGACAATAGCAGATGATTTATCATATCGCACACCCCTAGTTCCACAGTGTTTGCTGATTTTTACTTTATTTAATCTTTGTGTAAGTTATTTGTTATTTTATATTAGGCATAGCCTATAGCATGGTGCATTTTTATTCGTTTTGTTAATAAGAGTTCTATGATTTATATTTAGGTGTATTTATATTTAAATAAACTCACCTATAAGTGAGTTTGACGTTGCATTTTGTTGTTGCTTGAACTGCATTCAAGCAATTGATGCCGAATTGCTGCTAATTTGAAAGTGAAAGTAAAATGCGCATGACGCTTTTACAAGCTATTTAAAAGTGAAGGAAAGTGAGAAAAAGAGGGATAAACCCCCCCCACACCCTCAACGGTGATACCGGTATTACCGGTGTTGTCATACGTCGATTAACCAGTGGGGAAATTTCCTCACCGTCACAACCCTATCAGGCATCTGAAAGTGAGTTTTGATTGAGTAACTTGTAGATCAGTGCTGCTCGAGTTGAGAACTGATTCAGATGCTTCAGTCTGATTTGTTGAACTGGTATATATGTATGTACTGGTATAAATAATGTTCAGTTTCTTGCACAGACTGATTGTTTCGCTTCATAAGACCTCATTATATCGTTAAGAGTCACGGCTATTCATTTCGTCTTGCCTTTATAGGCTTTTTTTGACCCTCAAAGTGCTGGCAGCCACTGACTTGCATTTTATAAATCGCCAAGGACCAAGACTCAGCTAAAAATCTTCTTTTCTGTTCTATTGAAGAATCTTGGATGGCCTGAGGTTGAGTAGCAAATTTTAATTTATTCCTTAAACTTTTCTAGAAGTACGCTTGAAAACGTCCTCCACATAGGAGATTGTTTCTTTTTGGAAAATGTGACCTCAAGGAACATTTCTAGCCACAAAAATCTGTTCCCACCCAATGAAACGTGTCTTTAAGTGGTCAGGGCTGGTCATCTCATGCCTCTGAATACATTGGGTCCATTCAGTGGCTCTTATTTATGAGCAGGAAATTGCATCCCCGCTGGATTGGTGTTATCTGTTAGTATGCATGATTGTGTTTGGGTGGTGCTTTGACTTCAGGTCATTATCATTCTTTCCTTTTAGAAAGAGAGCTGGAGCTTTCGGATAAAGACGTAATATTTGGAAGAAACATGGTGTCTGACTTGGAAATGATGTCAATATAAAATTAAAATGGGCTTTTGTATTTTCTTAAAACATGTTCTTACTGTGAGTTTTTCATAAGTGCACATTATTCAAATTTTTTTTGTTTTTATCTTAAAGTTTATTTTGTCATGTTAATGCGTATTTATTTATTCTTAAAATAATGTGTAATATATTTATAATATATAATAGTATATAATATAAAATAATTCATGTAATTAATATTAATAGATTAAAATAATATATATGAATAACCCCAATCAACATGAAATGCCATTTGCAACTCATTGTACTTCCATATTGTGATCCATTACTAAGTAAAACTGGACACAAAACATGTTTTGAAAAAGTAAAGGTTTTTATGAATGTACTGAATAAACGTGTTGCATACTAATTTCACGTTATTAAAACAGAAACTGTGGCGTTTGTGTTTCCGTCCTGACTGTTCCTATGGAAACTGAAGAGATGTTCCTGTGGTGTTGAGCGAGCGACTGTCCCTCTGCTGCTGCTGTTGGAGGAGAGTTTACCTGTGTGCGCTGTTATTAATATTCACGTGTAGGGCACATTTCTGCGAGACACGTCTGGGTGGGTTTAGCGAGCGCTGGGCTTCCGGAGGGATCTCGTCGTCTCAGACAGACACTAATGAGCAGAAATCACTGCCGTATGTCAGACGGCGAGGGGAATCGGAGAGCTGCTTGGTGTTAAGCAGTGCGCTGGTGCACTGCCGTCTTCACAGGAATGAGTCTGTGCTACCTGTAATGAATTAGCCATTGCCTTCTGTTACAGCTTTTATTTTACTTTACTTTACTTTATTATTTTTACATTTTTTTTATTTAATTGAATTATATTTATTTTGTATTTTATGGTTATTTATGCTCTCTTAAAATAATATATTAATTTAGTAAATATATTAATATTATATATAATGTAACTAATATTAATGTTAAAAACAAAATGCTATTATATTAATATTATAAATATATATATTTATATTAATCAAATGTATTTTTGTTAAAATAATTATATCTATTTTTTAGATATATGCAAAATAAAACTCATAATTATCATACTAAATAGCTCAGTTACAGTAAGCATGAAATTACATTTGCAAAACACAAACCAAAATTTTATTTTATTTTATTTTATAAAACCAAAATGCACATATATATATATATATATATATATATATATAATGTGGCACAGTTTCTTTGAACATAGTCACTGCATTAATGTCCTCCAGATTCATGAACCTCCATGAATTATGAATGTCTGTCTGAGGTCATTGATGAATCTATAATAGAGGACATTTCATCTTCTGGAGCTTCTGCTTCAGCGTCTCCGTCACGTGTGACTCCTTACTATCTGTCTGTGCCTCATTAGGATCATTAGTTTACCTTGTGCACGTTTATTCCTAAAAACAAGAGCTGATTTATGAGGTTGAGAGTTGAGGTTGAGGTCCGTCTTTAAGGAGCACAGGAGCTGTTAATGAAGCTTTTACATAATCAGCGAGTCCTGCGGCTCTCTGTCCATGTAGGGGACAGGAACCAAAACACAAGCTCCCATCACAGGCCGATTCATTGAGAAAACGCAGAGGATTTGGCCGGAGCGCTGGAGAAAGACGCCAAATGAGATTCTTCTGTTTGACTGGCTTCACAGCTTCACACAATCAATCAGTCATTTATCTTATGTAATCCTGCTATTTCCTGTGCGCTTTCTTTAACCCAGAGCACTTCCCGCTGCTGCAGATCATTCAGGGACTTTTTAAAGTGCATTGACTCATTATATACTGCAGGATGCATACTGTTTTATAAAGAATATGCTGCATATAAAAATGTTTTGATTGCATTCATTTGGTGAGTGCAGAAATGTCTCAGTTTTTGACCTTTGATCAAATTGCAGCTGATATTACTTCTGGTTCATAATGATAACGTGGAGTGCATTGCTTTCTGGGATACAGTACAGTACTCCAGTGTTTTCTGGTTGCATGTTCAAAATAATGCCATATGTGCCACATTTTCTGTACGTGTTAAAATACCAATATGATCTAGTACATTTGCGGAAATGTACAAAACAAGAACACTCTGTGTGGAATAATGCGTCCCATAATGCAATGCACTCAACTTGACCTTTCTTTTCCTGTGTGCCAAATGATGAAGAAGTGATAATGGCATATTTTGACATCTCATTATCAGGGTCAAGACATTTACAGATATTCTCTCCAGATAACTGGAAGCAATATGCTGAATTATAAATACAAAATAATGAGGTAATTTGACAACAATATAGTACACAGATTGAATGCTTATCACTGCACAATGTCTACTAATATATACGCACACAATTAAAATTTATAATATTTAAAATAAATATTCATTTAAATAATTAGAATATTAAGTTATTTAATTGCATTTATACAATTCTATATATTTAAATTATTTTATTTATTGTTTATTTTGTGTGTGCAAAAAATAATATTAGTAGTAGTATTAATTACATAGAGTATATAGAGGACCAAACCTACAAAAAAAATAAAAAATAAAATAAATAATAGAAAAATAAAGGAATAAATGTAAAATATTATGTGCAGTGTACAGTATGCATACTGCAAAAATAACAATAGGAGTATGCCATTTGTACCCTCTTGTATTAACTATCCTGAGCATATCCACATAACATTTTTACATTTCCCTTACTTTCAGTATTTTGCTTTAATAACTGATGGCTCCTCCTGAGGTGTGAGCGGTTTGGCTCTCGTTGGTGAATGGAGCGTTTGTGCAGCTCGTTCACGCTCCAGTGTTTGCTTTGGGAAGTGTTTGGCCGGCCGGTAATGAGTGACAGACCCTTCACATGCTGACGCTCAACAGATCGCTAGCCTGGCATGTGAACCCCACTGAATTCCTTACGTAAGAGAATCTCAAGACAGAAATTCACCTCAAGGCTGGCCTTTATCAAAGACGTTTGTGGAGGGTGTGTGTGTGTTTACATTTCTATACCACTTAACAGAGTATCAGTGCTCACTTTTGGAAGTATTATTCCCATTCATTTTCTCCATAGTGATTTATAATAGCGATAAAAAAATAAAAAAATAAAAAAATAATTTAAAAATAATTATATAATTATTACATTAAGTATTTTTTAAATATTTAAAATAATAATTAACTAAAAGTAAAACTGAAAATATTAATAACTAAAATGTATAAAAATAATAAAAATAAAAAAAGACTACAAATTAAATTAATAACAGGTAAATTAAAATAAATATAAAATATACTTCAGAATATTAATAAAAAAATATATAAATAACACTAAATATAATTTTTATGCTTTTTTGTTGTATTTTATTGCATGATTTCATACATAATCAGTATAAAAGTAAACTGTAATTTTAATGTATATTTATTTAATATTAAATATATAATTTTATATAAAATAAATATTTAATTATAATATTATTAAATATTAATTAAAAAATGTACACAATTTTTTTGAGTGTAAATCAAATCAAAAATGGTAAATTCATCTGTGTTTACAAGGTACCAGGTCCATATAGCGAGCAAAAAACTGGTCTAACTGAACGTTTCTAATGTGTTTATACAGTATATTGTGAATATGAGTTAGTTGGTTTGATTCACGAGTCTTTATTGAGGATTTGAGTGAATCGCTGTTGAGTGTTTCCTGCTGTTGTTGGAGTAGGAAGCCGTTATCTCTGACCGCTGATATCATATCTGGCCTTCAGTAGCTGGAGTTCCTCATCTGTCTGACAGCCTTTTGTTTTGTCAGTGCTGTGCATCTTCAGCTCTGACCCATCATTTCTTTCAGTTTGATCCGTCTTCTGGAACTCTTCTCTTGACTTACCCAAAGCATTTCAATCCAGATGCACTGAAATATACATGAAGATATCAAGGCCACATCAGGATACGATGTTTATGTGCTTTTTGCTTGTAGTTTGGCACAGATTCAGAGCTTTGCTCTGACAGGCGATGAACCACATGACCAACACAGAGTCAACGGCTGCTCCAGACCGAGATCCTGTGTTCATAGGACTCAGATAACTGGAAATGACAACAATGCAAAGGATTTTTTTCTTGATGTGGTCTTTCAGCAGGGCATCGCTTCTGCAGAATCCAAGGAGTCAGAAAATCACACAACATCAACAGCAAAGTCAATAATTTGTAAGGTTATTGAAATTATTTCAGTGGTTTTACCTCATCGTTAAAAGTTATAAAAATCTGTCAAAGTCTTTTTTTTTTCGTTCTTATCACCATTTTCTCTGTCCATGTGAACATTTTAAACCGCGTTCTCGATTATTTAAAGCCCATTTCTTGTGTTGTCAAGATTTTATAATAAGCTTATATAATGATTTTTAGATTTTTTTTTGTATTGTTGTGCATGTATGCTCATTTATTTAATTAAAAAATGTATTTAATCAAAAAAATATTTTCTGCAAAAATCTTTCAGGCAGAGATTCTTAAATAAATACATTTAAATAAATACATCTGAAAATATATTATTTTGAGTACATATCACTAGATTGAAAAAAGCAAAAAATAGGAAAAAAAATACTTTTGCATAAAGAAAATGAATATATTTTTTTAAATATTTGTTTGCAATGGATTGCAAGGATGCTGTATAAAAATATAAAATGTCCTGTACATTGTTGTAGATAATCAGTGTTGCAAATCATTATTAGATAGCAGCTTGTTTTTGCCACATAAAAACGCACAAAAAATGTGTATTTATTTATTTATTAAACTTTTTTTTCCAGGTTTTTTTTTGTGGCAAAAACAAGCTGCTCTCTGCATTCTGAGCAGTTTTGAGATATTGAGCTTCAAAGTTTTTGTGTTATATGTATATGTAAAATATGTATATTTTATAACTAAGTAATGTTTAACTAATATTTATTTAAATTAGTGGTCAACCGATTTATCGCCAAGGCCGATATATCGGCCGATATTTGGCATTTTTTAAATATCGGCATCGGCCGATAAGTTTTCCTGTTTGGCCGATGCGTTCGAGGCGGGACTTTTATTTTGACGGCGGGCGCGCCTCGATGCGTTCGAGGCGGGACTTTTATTTTGACGGCAGCAGCGCCTGAGCACACAGTGCTCACATTCTCCCTCTTGTTCGCCGTTGTCGTTAACAGTTCTGTCTAATACGGATAGAAGTCTGTCTAATAATCAGATAGAACAAGGAATTATTGTTTAATTGTGAATTAAACAAAGGAATTATAATGTATACAAAGTATTATAACGATTACTTTTATATTATTACTAATAGAAAGGCAAACATTATAATACTTTCTTGTTTGCCGTCAGCATTCAGCAAATACGCATTTATATAATTTAAACAAATCTTTGAATGACTAATGAACATTTAATTTCACAAAGCTTGCAAACTTAGTCGGATCCAGTTGTGAGATCTTATGAAGTGTGCATTTGTATCAGGTAGTTGTGAAGGCAACATTTCTCATTTTTGTATTTTATAACATACGTTATTATATTTTATAATATATACGTTTTTATATTTTATAACATTTATGTTTTATTTTATTTCAGCATGGTTTCGTTATTATTATTATTATTATTATTATATTTTAATTTCTATCTAGCATTAATGCATTATTATTTTAGTTTTTAGTCATTTTTAATTCGTAAACTAAGTTGCTGAACAGCTAAACATAATTCACGATATCCTTACAATATTTAAATCAATCAATCAATCAATCAATCAATCAATAAATGCACAGTTAGGCTGAAAAAAAATTATTTGTACCGCATATATATTTTGGCTGCCCACACTGAGGGTCAAATTTAATCATTATAATGCAATGATGAACGCTTCACATGAAACTAGACTAAAATAACACTGAAATATGACTAAAATTGCCATCGAAAGACATCATATTTTGAGATTCAGAAGCTGCACTCCTTCGCTGGTTCAACATACGTCCTTCTTTGGTAATGATGAGTCCATAATATGCGATTACCCACGGGCTTTTCCATGTTAATCCACTATCTCCACTTTAGTTGAGAGCGTGACTTGCTGTGTTCTCATTAGTTTTCATTTGTGTGCGACATGATTAACATAACCTCCGAGATTCGCTGATGTGCGCTGCATTTTAATGATCGGACCGTGGCTTTTAATAACGCCTGGGCTTCAAATCTAATCATACGCCGCTCATGTACACACACACCCGTCATAGACTGAAGGCTTTGTCAGGTCCTATTAGGGCTTTCCTCATTACCTCGATGCGGCTGTTTGTGGACGACAGCTGAGAAAATATATCTTGATATTTTTAGTTTTTAGTTCGGCTTAATCACTAGTGTTTTAGCGTCATTAGATTCTCTCAGCTGTAGTTTGAAATGTTTTTGCTCCATCATTCTGCCTCATTTACCCCAGTTTACTCAAAGCGAGTAGAGCTCAGATGTTTATGTTGGATTTCAGTAATGGTATTTGTCTGGTCATTTGTTCAGTCGTGTACGATAATATTAATGTAGTTTCCACACAATTTGATGTGCATTTTCTGGGTGATTCCACACAGAAAACATTCACAGCTGCATAGAAACTCCTTTGTAACCATTTAGAACACCTCATAGCAACATGCTGGCAACTAAACAATACCCTAGCTACCACTAAAACACATAGCAACCACTGGTAATGGGCAAACAACCACTCAAGACTGCATTAACAGTTGCATAGCAATACCCTGGCAACCATGACAATACCCTAGCAACCAGCCACACTCCCTAGCAACCACTAAAACACATAGCAACCACACTGGCAATGGACTAACAACCACTCAGAGTGCATTGACAGTTCAATAGCAACACCCTGGCAACCAAACAATACTCTAGCAACCACTAAAATACATAGCAACTGCACTGGCAACGGTCTAACAACCAATTTAGACTGCATTAACAGTTGCATAGCAACACCCTGGCAACCAAAAAATACCTTAGCAACCACTAAAACACATAGCAACCACTGGCAATTGACTAACAATCACTAAGACTGCAATAACAGTTGCATAGCAACACTCCGGCAACCAAACAATACCCTAGCAACCACTAAAACACATGGCAACCACTGGCAATGGGCTAACAACCAATCAGACTGCAATAACAGTTACATAGCAACACCTTGGCATCCAAACAATACCCTAGCAACCACTAAAATACATAGCAACCACTGGCAATGGACGAACAACCACTCAGATTTAGCAGTTGCATAGCAACACCCTGGCAACCAAACAACACCCTAACAACATTTAGCAACAGACTAACAACCGCTCCGAAAACCTCAGCAGCCACATAGCAACGCTTCAGCAACCCCCAGAACACCTTAGCAACTGCATAGCAACACCTGGCAATGACTAAGAACACCCTAGAAACCGCATAGCAGATTAACAACGGCTCTGGACACCTTAGCAACCATCCAGAACACCCTAGCAACCACATAGCTGATTAACAACTGCTCCGGACACCTTGGCAACCATCCAGAATACCCTAGCAACCACATAGCAAACTCTCAGAACATCATAGCACATTGTTGCCAAACGCTCACATTTTCTTTAGAAAATTAAAAAAATACTGAGTTATTGCATGTAGGGTCCATAAAAAACACAGGCCATGCGTTTACACGACAGCAACCTTTTGGGGGCCTAAAAATGCAAACTTTTGTAAATGGGTTTCAAAGTACACATTTTGGAAATGATACCATTATCACCTCTGTGTAAACTACGTAAACAGTGACGTCGCCAACTACTGGCCTGGCATGATAATACAGTGTTTTTAGTCGTTTTCACGGATCCAGGTGAATTGTTTGTCATCTGTTGTGTAAACGAACCCTTATTTTGATGTATGGTGATGTTCTCGTGTGTTAAATTCTAGGCCTGTTTTTCAGTTCGGACACAAGCTCTCTCTTTCAGTAGGGTTTTGGCAGCACCAATCACAAGATTGAGTGTTTTTCTCTTTGTGAGCGATCAGCGGTTGTCAGATCTTGTGCGTCCCGTTAGATACGAGTGCTGGTGAAAGAAAAGAGCGCCGCTGGAGAAGAGCTCTTTCACAGCGGCGGATGAATGGAGGATTGTTGTGCTGCTGCCGTATGCTGCCAGACACCCAGAGCCTGCTAACCAGATCCTTCAATGAGCTGCCAGATATTTGGGTGATCTCTGAAAGCTGATGAATGCAGCTCTGTCATGATGTCAGCAGCTCATGAATGTCCAATGCAAAACGCTTTTTCATTTTACCTGTATGTGTGCATTCATTCAAGTCTTTATCATCTGTGCATGAGTTTTAATTGGAATATTTTAGTGCAATTATACATGCAAACGTCATGAGTTGTAAAAACTGACAGATGGATTTAAATTTCATCCAATTAATATCACATATTTAATTGTGCATTCATGTACTATTTCATCTGAAACAACACAATATTTTCACCTTTGATTTGGCAAAAATACAAAAGTGGTGAAATAACTCCTAACCACGTTTTTTTGTTGTCTGTTTGTTAAGCAGTGCAATTTGAATTGCATTATGGGTATGACTCCGTGCTAAAGATTGATTGATGGATTTCAATTTCATCCGATTAATATTAAATATTTAATTTAAGATTTAATTTAAATTAAAAATGTAATTGTTTTAGTACATAAATTTTTTTTTGTAGATTTATAATATTGAATTCATATTGAAAACATTTTATAGAATTTAAAATGATTTATTTTAGAGTTTTCTTTTTAATTTATTGGTTAAATAGGCTAATAGGATTTCAGTTTCATCCAATTAATAATTGTGCGTAATTGTGTGTGATCATTTGAGATTTTATTTATTTATTTATCTAGTTTTATATGTTGTACATTATAATGTTGAATTCACATTTAAAATATTTTTGTTTTTTAAAATATAAAATTATTTATTTTAGTGTTTTATTGTTAATTTAGGGTTTAAATTGGGTAAAGTGTGTAGATAGTTTGGGTTGGTTGGTAGGTAGATGGGTGGATAAGTGAGTGGTTGGTTATAGGTGAGTAGGTAAAAAAAAAAAATATATATATATATATATGCATGGATATTATATTGCACACCATATTTAACCAGATCTGTTGTAACTAAATTCTATATGTGCAATTCAATATCCTGCTACATGCTCTGATTTTTAAGCATTTCATGCATATCCAGCCAAAAGAGTTTTATTTGTTGAACTCTGGGCACCTGAGGTCAGTGTGATGGACTTCAAATGAAGCTCCTTCATCTTTAAAATGATCAACACAATCCTAAAGTAAATGTGGCCAGTCCTTCTGTCTCTGTCTCTGAATATTTCCGTGAGTGAATCTGTGTGGATCTGCGTACTCTCTCTGCAAGTTCTCATCATGAATCTGGATCTGTTGTCAGGCTGTTGCTGTAGTCGGATGTTTCCTGCTCAAGCTGAGTGGAATTTCAATGAGAGCGTGTCTGACTCCCGCTGACTGGAATTCTGTGCTGCCAAGATTAATGGCTGGATTACATTTTATGTTCATTTGGAGTCTTATTTTGTTTCCCGAGGAAGACATAGTTTACATTTTCTGCGAGTTTCCAATGTGATTTTTTCTTTCACACATTTAGTCTTAGTTTTTGGCCTTTTTGCTGTTTTTTTTTTTTTTTTGGGATTGTTTATTTATTGTAGAACAAAGCCAGCATGCATGGTTTACAATAACTATATATAAGCCAGGGTTTGCATTAAAGGAAAGAAGGTAAAAAAACTCTAGGGGTGACAAGCCACATTTATACACACCTGGAATTCCTTTTTGCTGTTTGGATACCTAGACTGTATCAGGGTTATTATAGTTAACTAAAACCATAAAGTATTTTACTTGAAATAAAATAAATGTTAACTGAAATATAATATATAAAAAAACTTAAAAAAATATAACCTATGAAATTATTTAACTTGGAATACTAAAATAACTAAAACTAAATAAAGTAGTCTAAATCTAATACATGAAAATTAATAAAAACTATGTAGGCATATTTAAAAAAGACACAACACAAAATTACTAAAACTTAAAATTAATGTGAATTTAAAAAATAAAATAAAACCTAATTTAAAATATTAACAAAAACATTTTTCATTTTTGTTTAGTTAACTTGAAATGCTAAAATAAACTAAAATGAATAAGTAAAAATTAATAACTGTAATAAACTGAAGATATTTAAAAACAAACTAATAAAATTGACAAACCGCAAAATTGCTAAAACTTTTACTACAATTAAAATGAAACCAGAAAATATTAGACAAAATCTAATGAATACAATTTAATAAAAACTACATAAACACACAAAAAACAAACACTAATAAAAATGACAAAAACACAACAAAATTACTGAAACTTAACTAACTAAACTAAAACTAAACTAAAATTAAAGTGAAAAGAGTATAAACATAAAAATCTAATTGTTAGCAAATCTATAATAGTATATAAATCATGCTGAAATAATAACACTGGGTTGCCTCTGAAATAATTCACAATATTTTCACCTTTTAAATCATTTAATGACTTAAAATGTTAAAAATGTGAAAGTTACTCCTAAAAAGGATGCAAACTGGCTCTGTTTTGTGACTCTGTGCGTTGCATTGTGGGTAATAGTGTTGACATTTATTGTACACTGTAACTGTATGGACACTATATAGGGAATGAAATTGTAGACTAAAATACTAAAAAATGGCCTGTGAATTGTGTAGTAAGTATGGATTGATTTGGGGACAAGTAGAGAATAAAAAGGAGGTTGGATTTGAACTCTTCTCTGACGCAGAAGTCGTTCTGATTCATGTCAAGCACTTTGTGAAAATGCATCTTCCAAACAATAGTGCAGCGAAAAGCGTCCAGTTGTGTTGTGCTATAAATAGAGCGTTTGCAGGAGCCAGATGTGGGATTTATCAGCTACAGCGTTAGCATGCACTGGTGTTTCTCCAGCTGTAGGCACAAAGGTGTTTGTGTTTGAAGTCAGTGTGAAGTCGGGTTCACAGCTTGTTTTGCTTCAGTAATGTGTTGGGATGCATAGTAAAACAGTGCCAATTTATTTGCTTATTTATTTTTAGCCGCTCAAGTTAACTTCTTTTTTTTAAAAACACTAGTGTATATTTAATAGTGTTATTAAATTAGTACTGTTGGAAAGTTTGAGCTTTTTCAATGGAAGTGGTCTCTTCTTCTCACTAAGGCTGCATTTATTTGATCAAAGATAGAGTAAAATGAGTAATATTGTGAAATATTATTACAATTTAAAATAGCTGCTTTCTATGTGAATGTATTGTAAAATGTAATTTATTTCTGTGATCAAAGCTGAATTTTCAGCATCATTACGCCAGTCTTCAGTGTCACACGATCTTCAGAAATCATAATAATATGCTGATTTGCTGCTCAAGAAACATTTCTCATTATTATCAATGTTGAAAACAGTTGTGCTGCCCAATATTTTTGTGGAAACTGTGATGAATTTTATTTTTCAGGATTCACAGATGAATAGAAAGTTCAAAAGTTCTATTGATTTGAAATAGAAATCTTTTGTATCTTTATAAATGTCTTTACTGTCACTTTTGATCAATTTAATGCATCCTGATGAATACAAGTATTAATCATACTGACTCCCAACTTTTGAACGATAGTATAATCTTTAGGAAATCTTGCCTGTCCATTTTTCATACTGAACATTTGACTATAGTGTTGTGATGTCTAAATTCACAGCTGTTTTATTTTAAATGTATTTAGACAAAATATGATAGACTTTTAATATCTGACGTTTAATGATTATCAGCCACATTATCACTATCATACATGAATCACTATATTTCAGACAGTGTTATTTATTAAAATTATGCAATATTTCGGAATGGAAAAGTCATTTTAGAGAAAGAAAAATTATGAAAATCACTTTTTTTTTTATTAGAATAAAATTGTAATCATTCACAATTAAACCAGAAATGTGTATTAAAGAGGTAGTTCACCCAAAAATTAAAATTCTGTCATTAACTCACTCTTACTTGTTCTAAATATGAGTTTCTTTTTTCTGTTAAAGACAAAAGAAGAGATTTTGAATAATGTTGGTAACCAAACACTTGGCGGTAGCCATTGACTTCCATAGTATGGAAAAAATTACTATGGAAGTCAATGGCTACCGTCAAGTGTTTGGTTAGCAACATCAAAAATCAAAATATCTTCAACATCTCTTCTTTTGTGTTTAACAAAAGAAATAAACTCATGTAGGGTTAGGTCACCTTGAGGTTGAGTCACTGACAGAATTTCAGTTTTTTGGGTGAACTGTCACTTTAAGAAAGTAGTTTAGTTTCATATTGGCTCCCTCACAATGTTTGTGTTTAAGAGCGATGTATTTCTGCTCTGTTCTTCATCGAGCGGCGGTCCTTATCTGAGCTTGTGTTTCTCACATGACATCAGCTGTTTACACTGGGCCCCTGTGTGACCCGTCTCGGCCCCTGAGAGAGTGCTGGGTTTGGCGGCTCCGGGGCCGTGTGTTTGTACCGCGGTAAACAGCTGGTCGCCGGTGGCTCTGTGGAGCTCAGCTGCTGCAGGAAGAGTAAAACAAGATGCTGAAGGAAAATATTCTCATGAACCTCTCTAGCATGAATTGCAATTTCTATTTTTATTTTATGTGCTTTTTAAACTGCTATTTAGCTGTTTATGTGGTTTTTGTCGTGAAACAGATTCAGCATTGCAGCACTGTTTTAATGCCGCCTTCATGTCCTTTTGGGAAAATGGTACTCGTGAGTTTGATTCCAGTGTATAAAATGGATCCATTGGGAATTTTGTTCTTCCTGCTCTCTTTTTAGCACCAGTGTAATCTCATGTGACCAAACTTTTTGACTATCAAGAATGATTTTTATTATATATTTATATTCATATATTTATTAATATGTTGTAGTGCCTTCTAACTATCTAGTACATTTTTTATATTTGTTTTCATTTAACTTAGTTTTCATTATTAATTTTATTATTAAATATGAATTTTAACATTAATTTATATGATTGATTTTTGTTCCTTTGTCATGTTTATTATTATTTTTTTAGCTTGAATTTGAACCTAAACCTATTTTTGTTATATAGAATTATATATTTTAATATATATTTATATTCATATATACTTACTAATATTTTGTAGTTTCTATTTTTGCTGTATTTTCATAATTTTCCATTTCATGTATTTAGTTTATTTTAACTTTATTTTAGTTTGTTTCAGTGGTTTTTATGTGGTTTTGTCATTGTAATACTTTATACAAATCTTTCTATTTAGTTTTAACTTATATGTGATTTTTTGAACTTCAACTTATTTTATTTATGTACAATCAGTTTTATTATTTATATATTTATTAATAATCTGAAGTAGCTTTTATTTGCACATTTAGGTTTTTTATTATACATTTTTGGTTTCATTATCCAGTTTTCATGATTAATTTCATTATTATTAATTTAGTGAGTTTGTTACATGCTTTTGTCATTTTAATTTCTTTTTAAAAATATTTCTATTTGGCTTTATACTTTTTGAACTCTGCTTCAACGTTTTTTTCATTTCAGCTAGTTTTTGCCTAATATTTATATTTTATTTTTAATGATAACAACACTGGTTGTTTAGTGGCTACTTTGTCTGTAATTGATTCTGTAATTCAAAATAATAGTTTTGTAATGTATTTTAGCATGACTTTAATTCAAGCGCTGCCACCGGGAATGATGGGAAATGTAGTTTTGAGCCCTTAAAATATCTAAATATGTAATATTGGTATAAGTATATATAAACAGTGTAAACAATATGTTTAAACAATACTTAACATTCACAATTAAATGGTGATTATGAGCAATAGCAATTGGCTTCCAGCATTTGATTCTTTAATTGGTGTTTGTAGTGGTTTCTCACTGATACGATCTGCTCTATTTTTGAGCTCTGTGATCATCTCTGATCACACATGCAGTAAATCTGACGTCTAGAGAGTCTTTCATGTGGTCCTGAGAGACTCGGGGAGTGGTTATCCTGCCGTTACTGTAAACACACACACACACGCACACACACACACTCATTTATCTGTCCTAATGGAGCTTCTCCATGTCTTAAACGAACGCCCGCCTCCCAGAATCAACGGGAGCGTTAACCTCGGCTCGTTTCACTGGACGGGAGCTGGCAGACGTGGGGCGTTTTGGTTGGCAGGAGCGTGAGGTGATGAAATCCAGAGACGTATTAGAGAGCTGCAGTGTTTGCTCAGGTTGAACCTCTTCCTGCATTGAGCTCACTGCTGAGGAATCAGACCTACAGCGTTTCTGCAACCGCTGCAATCTGAAACCGTTCACGGGTCCATGACTCTAGTTCTTTTTATTATAATGATACACTGAAAGCAATTTTTATTTATATGTTGTTATTATTATTATTATTATTATATTATATATAATTATTATATTATCAAAATAATAATAATTATTATTATTAATAGCATACATTTTAAAATAGCTCT
>NW_015664702.1:297211-321275 GCF_001515625.1 Sinocyclocheilus rhinocerous
ATGTATTACAGTAAATGCTTGACATGGTATTTTAGGATATAATATTATATAATAATAATAACAACAACAACAACATCGATTGTTTGTGTAAACTATTTAACTTTTTACATAACCATTCGTGGTTAAGTGAAGAGACGTGTTACAGAAATTCTTGACGTACTGTTAGTGAAATAATTTATGCAAACACATTAAAATATTAAAGTTATTAACCTGTAAACACAGGATGTTCCAAACATTTGGCAGCAAAATTATGCTGTCGTATAATATATTCCTTGTTTGACCAAAATCTAAGGCATTTATATATCATGGATAAGGCATTGCAACAAGCTCAGTGAACATTTTTTAAGAGGAATGTTAATTGTAAATGTAACTGTAATATGTGAGAACACACCCAGTGCATTAACAAACATGTGTGTTGTTTGTTTGGTTTGACTCTCCTCTCAGGTGTGGCTGGATCTGCTGAAGCCGATCCTAAAGCAACTCAGACGTACGTATCCGAGTATCTCTCATGAGTTGATCTGGTGAACATGAACACCAGACGACACGATCTGACAGCACGTCATCATGCATCATGTTTGTGTGTCTGCAGGACCCAAGAACACCATCCTGCGCTTCGTGGTGAAGTTCTTCCCTCCCGATCACACGCAGCTGCTAGAGGAGCTGACCAGGTGCCGTTTGTCCTATTCATTTACAGCCTTTTACATTACTAACACGGCCTATAATCATTTGTATGTTCAAATAAATAAATACATAAATGTATAAATATATATGTGAACATGTAAACTATTATTATTAATTGTAGCAATAATAGTAGCATTAATAATAATAACCATGATTGGCTATTATATAAAAATATGTGTATATATGTGTGTGTGTGTGTGTGTATAAATATATGACTCAAACGTGACTCAGCCCACCAGAATTTAATGTTAGAGCTGTGTTTTTAACTACATTGTGGAATGTTATTTGTTATGAATAATCTTTAAGTTGCAAATAACAGAGTAAATAATCAAATGAGATGAAGTACTGTTTATTTGTGAAGTATTTTACTGAATTAAAAAAAATGCATGAATTAATCAGAAATTCTGCATAAATTAACTCCATTAATACATTTTCTCACTGGATTTTGAAATAATTTAAAATAATCAATACTTAAAAGAAACCACTAGTATGAGACTTATTAATGTTAATATTAATTGAAAGAAAATATATATGTTAAGTTAGAACTTCTACTGTTATAGAAGTTAGAACGGTCATGTTACGATTTATTTTAATATAACTGAAGTCTTAACAGTTTCAGTCTTAACTGAAACGTATAGATATCATTTAAAGAGTTATCAATCATTTGTTATGAATAATCTTTAGGGTGCAAGTAACAAAGAAAATTATTAGAGGAGATGAGGTATCTTTCATTTGTGAAATGTTTTACATAATTAAAAATGCATAAATGATGCATATATTAATAAACAAATTAAATAGATTTATATCTAAAGCGATAATATATCTAAAAAAAGAAAGAAAGAAAAACATAGCACTAGCATAAAATTACTGTGACATAATTGTGTAATATTCAAATTGTGTCATATTTTATCCAATTTTGTTCTGTTAATAAAGATAAATATTACAGGTCATTCTCAGATTGGATTTCAATAAATAGAACACGAACGTTGGAGACATTTATTCAGTTTGGTTGTAATGTGGCCTCAATCACTCGATATCAATATAATGCATCTGGTGTAGAAGGTGAGTGAAGTGGCCTGTAAATCATGCAAGAGCTTTCAGTTGCTGTAATGTCCATAACTAATGACTTCTTTATGGCCGAACTGCATGTTAATATTCTGCGGCTGATTGTGTCGACACGCCGCTGCCTGACAAGCGTAATGAATTTTACAGCACGTTCACCGACAGAATGACTCGTGGCACATTTCCCCGTCGGCTTTAGAGAGTCAGGCATCATTCAGGAGAGGAAATCTGAGGCAGAATAAGACTCCCAGGAGTCTCTGTGTTTTTTCAGAGCGTTCTGGCCGGACTGTCAGTAGCTGCTGGCAGGAGAGAAAGAGCTTCTGATGTTCCTGTGATGGCTGCGCATTATATTACTGCCAAACCTGAAATGTTCGGCCAAGGACATTTTGCCTTTGCAAAACACTTCAAGCTGTAAAAATCTTTTTGATGGATTGTGCAAACATAGCTGATAGCCTAATAGAACATTTTGGAAATCGGTTCGAAAACCCACTGCATGAACTGAAGAGAATGAAAAAAGAATGAACAATTTGCACTCAATTTGAAAACGGAAGATTATGCGTGATTTTAATTGTTTTTTTTTTTGTTTGTTTGTTTTTGAGAGAGAGAGTTTTTGAAGTGTTATTTTAGGATTCTCCAGGGTTATTATACAGTAGTTAATAAATGCTAAAACTAAATCCATAAAACATAATTTTTTGTACTTGAAATAAAATAAATGTTCACTGAAATGAAATAAAATTTTAAACGTTTTATTTCAGCTAATTGTCAAGGCAACATTTGTATTTTGTGTAACTTGATGTCCTAAAATAACTCAAACTGAAATAAAAATTATAAATGCAGTGTTAAGTAACATTGTTCACAAGCTGTTTTATTGGCAACCTGGCTTGAACTACGGGTGATTCATAAGGCCAAATAGAACCTGCCTAACTGTACTATATGTATGTGTGTATATATATATATATAATAAAATTAATTTAGGGCTGTTGGAGTTAACGCGACAACACATTGATGCAATCTCATTTAAATATATATATATATATATGAATTGAATTTTATTCACATGCGAGTTGCAGTCTGACACATTTTTCCATCCCCTTTTGAATGACAGGATGTAATCGGCCCTGATCATTGGCTGTTTTTAAGCGATCGACCGATGACCAATATCGCAAAAAATTATTGGCTGATACATTGGTGCATATGCAGATATAAATATATAAAAAATATTTATAGCATTTGCCTTTCTATTAGACAGAAAAAGTTATTGTCTGACATGTGGCTTTTAAAATTTTTTTTTATTATCGGCTCTGGCTGACAAGTGTCGGAAATGGGACTTTTATTATGACAGCACTGAGAATCAGTGTATGATGGACAAGAGGCCCTGTCTTTAACAGTTTTATCTAACAGAAAGGCAAATGCTATAATACTTTTTAATATACTGTTGACATTAAGAAAATACACAGTACATTTAAATCATTTAAACAAGTCTTTGAATGTCTATTAGACATTTAATTCCACAAAACCTCACACACCTCTAACTGTGTAACTATGCATTGTTGTTTGCTATCTTTAAATCATGTTATATCATATAAATCGCCATTATATTGGCCATCAGCCACCCAGTATTCTAAGATATCGGCATTGGCCATCCAAAAATCCACTAATCTCAATATCATAAAGACAGTCTCTTTTGAATCAGGCCAGTAGGCAATGACCCAGAATGCCCTGACCACCTAGCAACATGCTAAAAGTCACTCAGAACACCTTAGCAACCACATAGCAACAATTTGGCAACCACTCACAACAGTGGCGGTGGTTTTCACACCACTCAAAATTACATTTAACTCGAATAGTTCACATAGCTCTTAGGACTGTTAATAAGTATCGCTTTTTATTTCTCCTCTTTCCTACTACTTGTTTCACTTCTGTTTCAGTTTTTTATAACCATTTCTTACTATGTGTCAGTAAGTTGTTGTTATTTTTAGTGATGCGCGATCATGATTTTTCATGGCCGATTCCGATACCGATTTTTTACAAGCAAACTGGCCGATTCCGATACCGATTTCCGATTTTTTTTATTTTTATCAAGCAACAAACAAGAAAGAATAAAAGTACACATAAACAAGATGTTTATTTGGTATTTAACAGGCTAAACTGGGTTTTGGCTATTGAAAACAACAACTGTAACCATCTGAAATTAACAGCAGTATCTGCGCAGTAAGTAGGCTACATTCAATACAAACATAGGTTGGCCTACTGACAAAAGCATTTAGCTTTCGTTTTTAAATTGGGTTGAAACTATAAACTGGCCTTAAATGAAAACATTAACTGTAACCATGTAATTTTAAAGGCAACAACTGCATAGTTCCACAATCCAAACAACACAATCAAAACACATTCAACACTCCAAACAAAGATGTTACTTAATCAGCATTCAGCATTTGTTTTCGTTTTTAAATTTGGTGTAAAGAAAAAAAGATCTTTACCAGTGAAACTAAATAAAACCAAAGTAGGCTATATAAATAAATTATTCCAAAATGTTAACTATGGCAGGTGCTTTTTAAATCACATTAAGTCTTAATGTGTATTATAATGTGAATACAAATAATGTAATTTTAAGGTAAAATAAAAAATATTAATCCTATAGCCTAGAACTGACGTTTACTTCTGGCTTTTCAAAAGTGCATGCGAGTTCTTCTTTACAAAAAGAAGCATTTCAGCTTTGTCACAAGTTAGTCTGTTTCGTTTCTCATCCAACACGTGAGAAGCTGAGCTGAACAAACGTTCACTGTCTACGCTTGTGCAGGGCGCGGACAGGTACACTCGCGCAACTTCAGCGAGTGCAGGAAAGCGGCTCTTATTTGTGCGCCAGTACACCAACGGCTGTTCGCTTCTTGGTATCTGTGCCTCAGACAGGTAGCTCTGCATTTCCAGTGCTGTACGGCTGCCCGTATCCTTAATCACTTCAGATTTTTCTTCCAATATCTCATCGTGCATCGCCAACAGTGAGCTTGCTCTGCGTGGTATTTTTTCTGCTGGCGCCTCTGTGCACACTTCCGGAAAAATCGGACGAAAAAAATACAAAAAACCGGCCGGTTGCCGATCGCGCATTATAAGCAAAAACCGTCCGGTTCCGATTTATGGCCGGTCAACCGGTGCATCCCTATTAAAAATAGCTTGTATTACATAACCACTTGGAAAAGCCTGTTTTTTTTATAATCCAGTGAATTAAATTCTTCACATTTGCTGGTGATTCATCTAATTTGAATTTCAGCTAATTGTCAAGGCGACATTTTTATTTTGTGTAACTTGATGTCCTAAAATAACTCAAACTGAAATAAAAATTAGTAATGACTATATCAACAAAAACTACTAGAAATGAGAAAAACAGAACAAAATGACCAAAAAAATAAAAAATAACTACAGAGAATATAAAAATAAAAATTCTAATTGCATCTCAATGATGCTAAAGTAACACTAGTATTATTTATATATTTTATAGTATTTATTCATATTTTGAATAAACTTTTTATTTTATTTTATTTTTAGTAATTTTATTATTATTATTATTAGTTGTTGTTTTTTAATAGTTCTGTTTAGCTTTAATTTATTTGTACTTTAGTTTAGTGTTCGTAGTTTTAGTACTTCAAATTAAACTTATTCCAGTTTTTAATTTTTAAGCCTAATATTTATATTGTATTTAATCTTAATTTCAATTGTAGAAAGCATTTTTAATAGTTTAGTTTTTGAAGGCAGAGAGGTTTAAGCAGGCAATAGAGTAGGCGGTTTGACTAAAATCATATTTCATGGTATGAGTAATTTTATGCAACAGTCATGGTATAAATCATTATATTGTTATTTTGGCTGGAAATGCCATTAAAAATTAGTGATGCACGATCATGATTTTTCATGGCCGATTCCGATACCGATTTTTTACAAGCAAACTGGCCGATTCCGATACCGATTTCCGATTTTTTTTATTTTTATCAAGCAACAAACAAGAAAGAATAAAAGTACACATAAACAAGATGTTTATTTGGTATTTAACAGGCTAAACTGGGTTTTGGCTATTGAAAACAACAACTGTAACCATCTCAAATTAACAGCAGTAACTGCGCAGTAAGTAGGCTACATTCAATACAAACATAGGTTGGCCTACTGCCATTAAAAATAGCTTGTATTACATAACCACTTGGAAAAGCCTATTTTTTTTTATAATCCAGTGAATTAAATTCTTCACATTTGCTGGTGATTCATCTAATTTGAGTTTAGTTTTGTATCTGGAGCTTAAAGGTGACAAACCAAAAGATTATTATTCAAAACTACTAACATTATGTAATGTATGTAATATTATATATAAATACAGAATCTATAACACAGATGCTGGTTTCATTCAATTCAAAAGCTATAGAAAAAAAATGTTTTTGTTGCTTATTTTGTAAATAAAATCTAACAATGTAAGTTTAATTGGAAAGTATATATACTTATATTTAATTTATTGAAAATAAGTATATACTTTCCATTTGGCACACATAATAAAAGTTTAAAATAACTATTATCGTGTTTTGCGATTGGTTCACTAAAGATATTTTGAAGAAGTACAAATACAGACTATGGTCCGACTGGACCAGCAGAAAAATCCCTATTGTTAAGCTGTGAGTCCTGTTTGATCGCATAATCAACTGAATAATGAGTTTATTGTGCTTGGCAGCAGCACAATAACAGATGGACATACTGAGAGAGAAACGCTGCCAAACTCAATCAGAGCGTCTCTTTATAGTTCACGACTGCACTTAGCGTCATGAGAAGATGCTGTTAAAGCCAGACTAACCTTCAAACACAAGCACTTCTGATCTGCCCTCTGCTCTGTTGCATGAAAACACCAGAAAATATTGATCAAAAATGCTAAAAATGGACTTTTAACTAATAAACACACTTAATATTTTGTATAATGTGTCATTAGCGTCAGACTATTGAAATCAGTTGTGTAATTGTTGCACACATTAAACTGCCTGTAATTCAGTCAATAAGCATCTGTCACTGTACTGAAACCTTTCTATTGATTTACTGTCTGTCATTCTGATGCAGTCTCTCTTCTAAACTGCTCTCATTATTTCCCGACAGGTATCTTTTCGCCTTGCAGATCAAGCATGACCTGGCCTGTGGAGATTTGACCTGCAATGAAAGCAGCGCCGCCCTGCTGGTGTCTCATATAGTGCAATGTAAGACATTCAAGACCAGCACTAGAAGTGTAAATAATCACGCTGACATGGGTTAGATCTGATTATGATCCTTAATGAAATAAGATGCATGCTTCAAATTGTGCAAGTAAATTAGAAAGCTGGATTTGGGCGATATTTAACTGAAAATAGATCAGGCATTGTATTTTAGGTAATAAATAAATGCATAATGCATTGCATAATCATTTATTAAATTCTGTAATAGATGCATTGAAGTTTCGTTGTTAATTTCATTGCACTTTCATCGGTTTGATGATTTTGGCACAGTTCATACAGTCTAACAGTCAAAAACATTCACACATTAGGGAGCTGAAAATAGGTCAAGAGTTGTATTTAGGACAATAAAGACACTGAACAAACAGAATTATGATCTATGTTAAATCTCCATCACAAAAGCAGTGTTTAAGTATATTAATCTTGTAGACTAGTCTTTGTTGTCAGCAGAATTCCTGAAGGATTATTTGAATGACAGTGCTGTCATCGAGTGGATGGATCGGATTATACTTCATGTTGTCGCTCATGCAAAACCATGTTCAAATCATGTCAAACACACTGCTTCCACATCACTACATCACAGGCTGGTTAGTTGCTATGGAAACCGCTGCTGAGGATGCTGAGGACTAGTGTAGCATCAGTAATAGAATCAAGAGACTGACCAGTGGTACAAACCAAAGCGTTTTTACATTTTTAAAGCTCTTATAATAGCAGCAAATCTATAAAAAAATAAAATATTAAAATAATTTAATATTTTAAAATAATTAATTGAATTTAATCTCATTATTTTGTTTTACTTTTTGACTGTATTTAAACATTAATTGTGTTAAATATACTGACACTGACATTTAATGATGTATTAACTATGGTAGCATAATATTATATTATATTATATTATATTATACACTTTTTTGTAGGCCAAATATATATTTGTTGCTGTGAACAGCATGGTAAAAGTAGAAAACAAATATAGTTCAAAATTTTACGATTTGTAAACTCCAATGAACTTAAAGCTGCAGTCTGTAACTTTTTTTGGTTAAAAATGAACCAAAATCAATATTTGAGCAAGTACATAACCAACCAGTGTTCAAAACTATCGCTTACTTTAGCCCGATTCACAACGGTTAGCTTATAATAATGTTTCGATTACAGATAGCCTGGGATTACAAATATTTGTATTTGAAAGAAAACCAGTTCGAAGGGAGCATAATTTGCTTTTTGGGTTAAAATAATTTCTTAATATGAAATTCGAAGAGTATGACAATTAGATTAGACTGTGCAGAAATTGAAATCTACACGCTAATACACACTATACTCATAGTCACCAATGCTGATGTTGTTAACATTAATCATTTGAGAATAAAGTATAACAATAATAATAATTTGAACGGTTTGATGTGATATGAGCTAACCGATCTTTAGATTTAATCACCATTGGTAGCGAGATTTATGGTAATGCTTTTTTCCTCAGTTGGTCAGAACAAACGTGGCAGACTTGTTACTTACTTGTTCAGATGGCAATACTTGAAAAAATTCTTATTTGGGTTATATTCCAAGACGTAGGCTAGAATCTGTGATTGCGAACTACAGTAGATATCCACACCGGTGCAGTGACTGACTGCCACACATACTCTTTAGAACATTAGATTCATCCACGCTAGAGCCGTGCCGACTCACAACCCACGCAAGCTAGATAATTCCACACACAGCTGCAATTCTAGGTTTTCAAACAGAGATGGCGACAAAGAGGCAAAACTTACGGACTGCTGCTTTAATTAGCAATACATTTTAGATATCGCATTCACACACACATATACATATATACATACACTAAGTTAAGTTACTACTGCGTACCATTATATTGATATAAAAAATATAATTGATATAGAAACATGTTTCTGTTTCTATGGTTGCAGCTGAGATTGGAGACTTTGAAGAGGTGCAGTGCAAACAACATCTACTCAACAACAAGTACATTCCCGAGCAGGACGCACTGATGGACAAGATAATTGAATACCATCAGAAACACGTGTGAGTGTAACGTCATGACTCAAAGTCAAATCAAACTTGATAATTGTTATTTGGTTTAATGGATGCTTGGATTTATATGCAATATAGTCCAGCTGAAAGCACACATAATATCAGATGTTTCTCAGCATTAAATGATCAGTGTGCTGTTTATTGCCACAAATGAAGGAGCTTCTTATTTAGTGAAATTCCCTCTCTTTAGAGCTTTGCTAATTAAACATACTGTTCAGGGAATTGGTCGCCGTGTACAATTTGTAGATTGCTTTGACATTTAAAGTTCAGACCATTTTTAATTTAGCCAGTAAATTGTGTGATATTTACCAGTGAACAGATTTCATCAGCAATTATGAACAATTATAAAAGTTCAGATCCTGCATGCTGATTCTGACATGTCTTTTAAGGTTGTGATTATAAAGCTTATTACTTGCAATATTAATCTTACAAACTTGTAGAGATTCTTCACACAAACAGATGTGGCTTAATTTTGTATAATTTAACCCTTCCACAGCGGGCAAACACCAGCTGAATCGGACTACCAGCTTTTGGAGATCGCACGAAGACTTGAGATGTACGGAGTGCGTCTTCACCCCGCAAAAGATCGCGAGGGTACGAAGCTCAGCCTTGCCGTGGCCCATTCTGGTGTGCTAGTCTTTCAGGTAAGTTACAAGTGTTTTTCTAAATGAAGAAGGGTATTATTGTGGCTATATGAGGTTTATCCTAGAGCAAAGCTTTCTTGTTCTTAAATGGAATATGTTGTGGTTTTTATTTTCTTAAATTGTCCCTAAATGCACTTTTATGCTTGACTTCTAAAGGGACACACCAAAATAAATGCTTTCAACTGGTCTAAAATCCGCAAGCTGAGCTTCAAAAGGAAGCGCTTTCTCATAAAACTACGACCTGACTTAAATGTAAGTGCTCCCTTGATTGTTTTATAACAATATCCGAATGTCTCCATTTGCCCTTTAGTTTAGGGAACATTAAAAAGACAAAATGTTCTGTTTCTGCTCTCGTAGCAGAGTAACTGTCAGGATACTCTGGAGTTTATGATGGGAAGCAGGGACTGCTGCAAGGTGTTTTGGAAGATTTGTGTGGAGTATCATGCCTTTTTCCGCCTGTTCGAAGAACCCAAACCCAAGCCCAAACCGGTTTTGTTCACCAGGGGTTCTTCTTTCCGGTTCAGGTACATAACATGTGCACTTAAAGTAGTCTTAAATGAACTTAAATGGTGTCTTCACCATCACCAGAAATTAAATTTACCACTAAGTGAGACGTTTTACCCCGGTAACTTCTTTCTCTAGCTCAGCATGTATTCTGCGTGCATTTATTTGCTAAATAATCACAGTGCAAGTAGGTCTCAGTTCTTGCCAGATGGTTAATGTTTTGATGTACACGTTTTCTTCTTCTCTCTTTGTTTCTGAATCGCTCTGTCATCTGTCATGTTTTGCCTCATTAGTGGCCGCACACAAAGGCAGGTGATTGATTATGTAAAGGACTCTGAATTCAAAAAGGTTCCTTTTGAAAGGTGAGTTTTCTCTGTTGACCTTTGTCTAAATGTCACTACCTTTCTGCTGCATTTAATTTCCCTCCAAAACAGTCAACACACCAGTTATCTATTTCCTGAGAACCTTTATTGAGATAAGTCAAATTTTGCATTCATAAACACCACGTCTCATGTACATGCCACTTCATGACACGTTTATCCAAATGACATTCAGATATGACTTAAGCATATTCCATTCCAATCTCCATTGAGCATTTTCACCAGGTCTTTGCTGAAATATGTCATATGCTGCACCCTAAAAATCACCTAGCAATGACCTAGAAACTATCCAGAAGTCCCTAGAAACCACCTAGCAGATCACCCAAAATATCATAGAAGACTCTTAGTAGAAATCACCCAAAACATACTAGAAAGCACCTAGCAATGTCCTGAGAACCACCCAAAACATCCTAGAAACCACCTAGCAACACCCTAGAAACCACTCAAAGCACCATAGAAAACACCTACCAATGGCTTAGAAATTACCTAAATCCCCTAGAAACCACCTAGAAATCACCCAAAACGTTCTAGAAACCACTCACAGCACCCAAGAAACAACCTAGCAACCACCCACTTCACCCTAACATCACACAGCATCAAGGTTTTTAAGCACTAGATGAAAAAAATCTTCTTGTTGTCTAGTGGTATCATTCTAGTCAACTAGCAGCAGTCAAGGCCTTTCATTATCATACAGTAACCCAATCAGCCAACATCCATAAAGCAGCTGCGTGGAAATATATCCAATTTTGAACCTAGTGAAGAGATCCCCTTGGAAAAACTCCTTGCTAATCATTTCCAATCCTCCATCCTCAGAAAACACAGTAAAATCCAGTCCAACAGCGGTCTTTCTCCATTCCCACCCAGGCTGTGTGTCGAGGGTCAAGGAGAGGTGAGTGTAATCTATCTTGGTGTACTGTACAAAAAAATATCCCATATTATGCAAGCTTAAAGTCAACATCATAATCGACCCCAATCACTTTCTAAATACACGTTCCTGGTCTTATCTTAAACGAATCATCAATGCACCTTTTTCCAACGTAAAAAGCCTTAACAAATTTTTCACCATAATATAATAACTTGCTCCACCTCTGGTAACATTCAACTCCCAAGTGGCTTGCAACTGCATTTTCTTGTTGACTTTAAAGTGCCAGTGTTAAGAGTGGTCAGTTTATGCCTCTCATCCTCTTCCTTCCCAAATCTCTTGCATTCTATGTTGCAGAGGAATGCCAGTGCTTCAGGACACCAGGTGGACTCACCTGTTGGGCGCACCCAAGTGACTGTTGAAAACCCGGCTCTCCATCATTACACTGGGAGCCTAACCTCACAGACCAACGGATGCCGAAACGGGACCCACGACGAGGCGGATGCTCGATTAAAGCCATCCCCATCCAAGCAGCAGGCCGAGCATCTGAGCACAGGTCTAGCATTGCATGCTGCCAAGGGTAGCAGCTCCTCGATACCTTACATCGACTGCAGTGACGTAGATAGCGAATATGATGTGGTCAAAGGCCGTGTCACTAGGTCTCACTCCCACACACATGACAATGATGAGGTTGAGCCAAACGGCCGTAGAGCGGGCAAGAGTAATGGTTATGGAAATGGTCAGCACAATGGACAAAGAGCAAGCAAGTCTAGATTCCGGGAGTCTCCTTTGACCAGCCATCGGTTGGGTCAGAGTTCAGATACCTTCAACGGTAGTCAATTGTCTAATGGGTCGTTTTGTGGTAACGGATCACCACGTGCTCTACCCCTGAGTAGTACCTTGGTGGATGAATTGTTTCAAGGTATGGACAGCCGTGGTCTGGTGTCACCTTCAGGTCATCTAGTTGGTTCCCGGAGTGCAAACTGCAGCCCAGTGATGAGCAGTTTTCACAAAACCAACTCCCTGAACCATCCAGAGCAGATCGGCTATAGCGGTCGTCGCCGTTGGGATGACGGTAGTCATTACCTTACAAATGACCGATCTGGGAGTGAGCCTCAACATTATGGGAGCTACTCCCCAATTGTTAATCGATCCCCACACTTGCAGAAACTCCAAAACGGCATGCGCAACCGTTCCGACACTGATCCCATGATTTTGAGCCAGTTAAGTTCAACCCCGGCCAATGAACCTCGATCAGTTGTCTCGAGGGCTGAACGTATGGCCGCCCTTGAGCGCCGTGTGGCTGCTAATGGGCTTGGAGCGTCTAGCCAAGCTCGATCCAGCAATGTCCAGAGACTCTATGGTAGCCAGCTGAGTGCTAATGACCGTAGTAGCCCAGTCCATATGATTGATGGTTCCACTAGTAGTGGAACGGAGTCTAGTGATACCGAGTCAGATGCAGGAACCAACTCTTACAGTCAGCCCCTAGTCCTTGGAAACCCTGGGGCAGCCAATTCCTCCCCTATGCCCCGAAGCAAGTTCTCATTTGGCAGTCTCCAACTGGAGGATGAGGGACAAGGGGGAGACAATGGCTACAGTTATCCCATCAATGAAGAGGATGGGGGGCAATTCTTCAACTGCTAGAGAAGATGAAGTGCGCCTGCTTATTTGTTGACTGTATATCCATTTTGCAACTTGGAGACCCAGTCAAGGTACTTAAAGGTGCATTGTGTAGTTTCTGTGCCGTTAGTGACACCAAACGGACATGGCATGGCCTGGCATAGCATTAACCAATTGTGCTTTGGGGCACAATTACCTGCAGATATGGGCAGTGTTTGGGAATTACATTTGGTGGCACTAGTTGAGCAAGGATTAACAAGATTAGCAATGATGGTATTTTTGCAATGTTTGGAAGGTTTAGGAAGAAGACTCTGTTCTGCCTGAAAGAAATATTTTAATACTTCAAATATAGGTACAATTCATATCTATTACTCGTAGAAGATTAACTTCAGATTGATGAGTAATTTGAAGGTCCTTCTGCAAAGTGCCATGTCTATAAATGTAGAGACTGAAATCTATTTACAATTGCTAAATAAGGTTACCCATATTACTGCTAACCAATTGACTACTCATTTTGCCAAAAGTGTGAAAGATTTCTTTGTCATTCGTGTAGAAACAAAGGATTACAAAAATACAGAAAGATACCATGCCTTTACTCAACCAGAAATACCTTTCTGTTAGTCATAGCTTACAGAAGCTAATGTCTCTATGCACTAGCAATATGCTATTGCTAAAATAGTGGCAATATGACAACAAATGTCCAAGATATGAAAGTTTTGAGAGTGTCACTGCTGTGTGGCATTGACGATTTGTCACAGCTAGGCAAGCTAGTTCTTCAAGATTTTGATGGATAACTTTTGTATAAACTTGAACTAAGCTTGTATTGTCGTAAAAGCAGATCATACTGGTTGGATGTGTTGTAAATTAGATAAATTAAGAGATTGTGTAGACATAACTTGAGATAAGCAACAGTGAATGGTTTAACTTTTTATCATACGCATCAAAGATTTTCACCCAACCATGATGGCTTCATGCTAGCTTTGTTATTGTTTTTTTTGTTTTTTTTCCAAACTGTTTGAAGTTCCAAGTTCTTTATCGTTGATGTTTCTACTTGGGATGCGGCACGATCTGGTGGCATTGTCATGTTTGCTTGCCCATTTCTCAGCATGCATCACTCCTGTAAAAATACAACATTATAAAGATTTCATTTTGTTTTGTTTTGCTTTGCTGCTTAATTTCTTTTTTCCTAAACAAACCGCTGTATCTCTGGCACGCCTCATCAATGTCATCTGTTTGTGGTTCTTTTGCAATGCTTGATGTACACTTGATTTGTAAGTATATTAACCTGTGCTCAGGTTGCATTGCTTTTAAGACCTCTCCTGCCCAATTTCAGCACTGTTCTAGCAGCATGTATCTCTGGAATGCCTCACCTTGTCTTTTTTCCCTTTCTCTTGGAAGCATGTCAACCTGTCCTTGTCTCAGCATTTTGCTGCCGTCTTTTTCATATGTGTAAAAGACTTTGCATTGACAGGGGACCATTAAAATGCAGTGGTCTTTTGAAGTGGAGATGGATGTAGGTGAGAATTGGACAGACTGTGAGTAAGAAACTTTTGAGGCTCAGAATGTGAAGTCTAAAAAGATTAGGAAGGTTTTCAAGAGATGTCCTGAAATGTACTTATTTTCAGCCTGACCTTTTATCCAGAAGTTCTTGCACTTTTTTGCACTCTTGTTTTTTTAGGCATTATGCATTAGGGAATGCATTTGTAATATAATCTTAAAAAAAACATTTGTTTATTTTCCAAAAGCCAACTTTTCCGTTCTTTTGAGAAATATTCTTTATTTTTGCATGGCAATCTTATGTCAGTGAAAGGTTTTGGAAAGTGTTGGCAAAGCCATTCGCAAGACCACTGCAGTTTTTGGGTCCGTTACTCAAAATTTAGCAATATTTATTGCAAAGCGTCAGTTTATGCCACTGTTGATATGAATGTATATAATCCTCACCCACCCATCAATCTGTAATTTATCATTGCCAGTGACCAAAGTCGTTCCTAGCTTTTTGTAAATTACACTAAAATTTGATTTTACTTGTAGGTTTTATTATCACAAGAATACTGTAGCAGTATTGAATGATTCACTCTTTTTCAACTTGTGATTTCTTCAGTATGAATTGTACTTTGCCGAGGTATACGAAATGTTCCAGATATATTTGTGTAATATATTGTAACCGTATTTTCTTAAAATACTCATAATTAACAGTGCAATCACTGTGGCACATATGCAAAACGATTAACCATAAGTGTATGTGTTTACAAACCGTCTGACGTAGACTGTACTAGACTAAATAACCAGATAAGCAATGGAAAGGTCACACCGGTGAGTCTTAGTATGCGTTTTTTTTTAACTCTTCCTCCCTGTTGCAACCCTGTAGCCCTTATAAATGGACTTTCTGAAGTCTCAAGGTTGTTAAATTTCTCTATGCCTGTTCGCAGGTTCTGTACGATTGATGTCTGTTGTTGTTTTTTACTACTCCAAGCCCTTTTCAGTACTCTTTTTCATTCTGGAACACTTTAACATTGTAAATGAATGTGTATTAGTAGCAATAAAACATGGTACTTGTGAAGCGGGACTCCAGACGTTTATTCCGATGCCCGTAGATGTTAGCGCCTTGTTTCGTGGTAGAGTAGCCATAGTCATTTAGTTGTTTGTCTTGCATGTTTGCATGTGTGCGTGATGAGGCCTTTGTCACCAGATTTGCGGCTCGTCCAACGTCCTCAATAATGGCTGCGCTGTGGACACTCGGTGCATTTGAATTGTCCCGGTTCGCATGTCGCATCCCATTCGTGCCAAGGCATGGGACACGAAACGTTGTCGGGCAAGTATGTGAATGTACTTGTGTAGTGAATGTATAGTGGTCTGAAGATTTCCCCATCATCCAGGGAATGTGTTATGTATCCCGGCAGTGTCCTCAGGCGGAAATCCCAGACTGGGATGGTGTGACTCACTCATGTCTGGATCCCGGTGTGGTGCTGTCATCCGTAGTCTAATTCCAAACACAATGTGTGTCGTGCAGCTTTACCCCTTGGCGATTTTGAATCTTTACTAGTAGTATTAATGATAAAAATGTCAAAACTACCCTGCAGAAAAGACCTGCTGAGATTGGCATGGATTTGCATGCTAGTCCAAGCTGGTTGTTGCTGGTCTTACTGATAAACCATGCGGTTTTTTGGATGGTAAAGCTGTTGACTAAGAAGTCTTGCTAGTGAAGATTTCTGGTCATGATACCAGCATCTAAAATGCTTGCTGGTCACTAGCTGCTTTTTTCAGTAGGGTAGTTTGACTGAATGTACATTTTGAACCCTCGTACTTGATTGTATTTACTAAGTGCTCACTCACTAGTCCATTGATATTTGATAACCCAATCCGCATTACTGCAAGGCTTTAGCATGACGTGCCTGTTCTCCTTTAGGTCCAGTTTCCAGGAGCCCTCAGCACAGCGAGTCTCCGTCTGCGGGCCAGGTGATGGTGAATGGCCAGAAACAGAGTCTCAGCCTGGGCCAAAGTCCAGACGGACGGCAGCCTTCGCCTCTCACCAGCCCCTTACTGACGGATGCCGGCTTCGTCCGCACAGACGACGAGGACGAGGTTCGGAGGAAGGTTTGTCTTTTGGAAAGGGAACAATGTTCGAGATTAGCAGCATGTGCTAGTAGTGGCGTTGGTGGGTCACTTTGGTTGTTTACTGCTGTATTATGTGGTTAAAGTCAAATTGTTGACTGTTGTAAGAATGCTATTTTGAACCTCGCTAATCACTGATCAGATCTAAGATATATTATAAACCATCTAGAAAACGTTGTTTAGGTTTTTTCAATCACCAATCTTGAAGGGATAGTTCACCCAGAAATGATTATTTTTTTTCATCATTTACTCACCCTAACATTGTTCCAAAACTGTTTAGGTTTTCTGTTTCTTGAACTGTTTCTTTCTTCTCTTGAGCACAAAAGAAGATATTTTAAAGAATGTTGGTAACCAAACAGCTGACGGTAGCCATTGACTTCCATAGTATGAAAAATAACTATGGAAGTCAATGGCTGCCGTCAACATTTTTGGGTGAACTATCCCTTTAATGCTGATATCTAGAGAGAAGGGTTTAGTTTAAAATCATGAATGTGAAAGAGCTTACATATAGTATATATTTATAATATTAACTCATTAAATTTTTTTTATTATAAATTAATAATATTAATATTTCATTATACAGTTTTATAAAAAAAAAAATCTGTATTTTTTTGTTTGCATATGTTTTTTGTTTATTGGAATATATTATAAAAATTTTTTTACATTTTATCAAAGTATATAATTTTTATTAGGACTGTCAAATGATTAATCGCACCCCAAATAAATGTTTGTGTTTACATAATATATGTATGTGTACTGTGTTTATTATGTATATATAAATACACACACACACATGCATGTATATATTTAAGAAAAATATGTTATGTTTATATGATAAATATATTTATGTATAATATAAATATAATAATATGAATATATAAATGTATATACATGTAAATATTTTCAAAATATATATTTTATGTGTGTATTTATATATACATAATAAACACAGTACACATACATATATTATGTAAACAAAAACTTTTATTTTGGATGCGATTAATCGTTTGACAGCACTAGTATGTATTTATATTATATATAATTTATATATAAATATATCACGATTAATCATTTGACAGTCCTGTTTTTTTAATTTATTTTGTTTTATTGTTATTATTTTTAATTAATTCTATTTAGCCTTTGCTGCTGATGTGGCAATGAATGAATAAATAAACAAACAAATAAATAAATACTTCCATTGTCATGTGCACAAAATTGCTGAAATTAAATGAATAGCTTTATTTTACTCAGCATTTACTGAAAAATCACTCAGAATAATCAAATATTAAGTAATTAATGTGCCTGACCAATATAATGTTTATGACTAGTTAGGTCTTTTGTTGCTGGTAAATACTTACGTTTCGTTAATTTCTCAATTGTTGTGGCAAAAGGTTACATTCAGAGCCTGTAATTGTTTTTGTCAGCCAATTCAACCTCTTTAACTGTAGCTCAAGAACACCACAGTCATCTCCTCCGCAGTAGATTTCAAGGACCCTCGGCTAATTTTCCTCTTTAAATTACATTGTGCTTGAATTGAAGGCGCTCTAGACAAATTAAGGTTACGGTGAGAAGTGGAAGGGCTGCGTTAAAAGAGTTTTATCATCAGAAGTGCCACTGCGTTTCGGTCAAGTGTCTCTGTGGACGTCTCAGAATAGGAGACCTAGATAAACTCAACCCAAATTCCAGTCTATTTAGGGCAGATTATGTAGCGGCGGAGTGAAGCGGCTCAGTGAACAGTGAGAGTTTTACTTCACTGAGACGGCGCTGTGTATGTGTGAGGATCAAGTTTGGTTTTGTCGTAGATGTTGTCTGGTGATTTTCTACTTTCTACAGTTGTTGGCATTTGGTTCAACAGAGCATTTTATTGGACTAAAATGTCCCTTGATGTTTGTTTCTGACCCATTTTTATCAGCAAAAAAACTTCATAAATATAAATATTTTAAATATATTTAATTGATTTTAAATGCTTTAAATGCATCTCTAAAAGTATAGAAATATCTCCTGTTATTTGTTTGTGAATTTATTTAATTGTGTCCTCGTAATTTTGGTGCTGGGCAACGATTAATCACAAGTTTTTGTTTATATAATATATGTGTGTGTACTGTGTATATTTATTATGTATATATAAAGACACACACATACAGTATATATTTTGAAAGTTTTTACATGTATATATTTATGTTCATATAATTTATATTATATATAAATATATTTAATATATAAACCTAACATATTTTTCTTAAATATATACATGCGAGTGTATTCATATACATAATAAATATACACAGTACACACACATATATTATGTACACAAAAACTTTTATTTTGGATGTGATTAATCATTGCCCAACACTATTTAATTTTTCAATTTCTTTCATTTCATTTTTTCTTCCACTCACAGAGGTTCCCGGCTGATAAAGCGTACTTCATCGCCAAAGAGCTCCTGACCACAGAGAGGACGTATCTGAAGGATCTGGAGGTCATTACAGTGGTAAGACTCTAAATACTCAATCGATCTCACATAGCCATTGAGTTTTCAGTCTAATGTAATATCTGTGACATTCCAGCTGTGACTTGCGCTGTTATTTAAGTTTTGAAATACTTTGAAATTTTTACCTTTTCTGAAGAAAATGTGAATATATGCCACAAACTTTCTCAATATTTTCTAAACCTTGTTTCGAAGCTTGTTGCTAGGCAGTTGCTATGGTGATCTGTTTGTGTGTTTCCTCCAAACAGTTGCTATGCATTTGCTAAAGTACTGTGAGTGTTGCTAGGCAGTTGCTACATTTTTTTTTTTTGGCGGTTGCTAGTGCATTAATAAGCTGTTGCTAGGTTGTTTCGAGTAGTTGCTAGGGTGTTGCTAGGTGTTCTTTATGGTTGCTAATGGTTTGTTTTAGTTGTTAAGGCATCATTAGGCTGTTTCAAAGATGTTTGGGTGTGAGTAGCATTGCTAGATGGTTGCTAAGGTGTTCTTAATGGTTTCTAGGGTTCTAATGTGTTATAGGATAATGTTTGAACATTGCTAGAGCGATCTAAATAGTTACTAGGGTGTTGCTAAGCAGTTGCTAATGTTTTCTGGTAGTTGTTAGGTTGTTGCAGAGATATTCGGGTGTTGGCTAGGATGATCTGGGGGTTGCTGTGGATTTTCTAGGGTTACTAGGTTACACTACGTGGTTACTAGAGTACTAAACCATTTTGAGTGTTGCTAAGGTTTTCTGGTTGTTGCTAGGGTGTTAATAAGCTGTTGTGAGGGTGTTTTGGGTAGTTGTTAGAGCATTGCTAGACAGTTGATGTAGTAGTGTTAATAGTTGCTAGGTGGTTGCTAAGGTTTTCTAGCAGAATGTTTGCACATTACTAAGGTGTTCTGGGTAGTTTCTAGGGTGTTTCTAGGCAGTTGCTAATGTTTTCTGGTGGTTGTCAGGGCATTGTAAGGCTGTTGCAAAGATGTTTGGGGTGTTGCGTAAGGCATTGCTAGATTGTTGCTAGGGTGATTTAGGTGATTGCTATGGCTTTCTAGATGGTTGCTAGGGTGTTCTGGATAATTGTTGCCAGGGGGTTGCTACCAAAAGCATAACATGTTGTCAGGTGGTTGCTAAGGTTTTTGTTTGGTTGCTCTGGTGTAATAAGCAGTTGCTAGGGTGTTCTGAACAGTTGCAAGGTGGTTACTAAGGTTTTTTTGGTTGGTTGGTTTCTAGGGTATTAAACAGTTCATAGGGTGTTCTGGATTGTTGCTAGGTAGTTTCCTGTAATTCTTCATGCAGCTAAATCCTTAAATATTGCAGTGTTTTTTGACTGAAATTTTATTGTCGACTGTGAAGTCATGTTTTTGAACATTTTGATGTTTATATCTATTTTCTGGAGGTTAAGGAGAAACATCTACACCAAACATAATAAAGCATTTAAGATGAGGTGTAGTTGTTGTTCCTTTGCTGCTTGCCTCCTTTCTGTACGTCTGCTTTGTAATGCATCTCTTTGATGTCTTACAAGGTAGCGGAAAGAAGCAGCAGGGCGACGTGTTTACACGTCTCATAAATATTTCCTTTTGGCTTCTGGATCTGAAGCTGCTGTTTGGATCCTAGACCGCCACACCCGCCTAACTGCTCGCGTTATTACAGCTGCATCTGTTCAACAGTTTAAACACCATAGAGATCTCCTCACAACCCTCTGCACTGCTAGTGAGCGAAGAGGCACAATTAAGGCCAAAGTATAGTTTTACACGTATGCGAGGGTCTGCGAGGGTCAGTGGTGGCAGCACTGGCCCGGTCCGTTGTTTCACAGAAGAAAACAAAACTAAAGACAGAACAACAACAACAAAATACTAGAGTCTGCAACATGAGATAACTGCGACTTTAGTTTAAAAGAGTACAAAGACATTTTTATAGGTCAACTTCTGGAGAAAAATAGCACATAGACTGAAAGATAGGGCTCTCTAGAGCTCTCTGGTTGCTAGGTGGTTGTTAGGGTTTTTGGTTGGTTGCTAGGTGGTTTTTAGAGTTTTTGGATGGTTGCTAGGGTCTTAATAAGCAGTTTCTAGGGTGTTCGGGTTAATTGTTAACAGGTTGCCAGGTGGTTGCTAGGGTTTTTGGTTGGTTGCTAGGTGGTTGTTAGGGTTTTTGGATGGTTGCTAGGCAGTTAATATGCAGTTCCTATGGTGTTCAGGTTAATTGTTAACAAGTTGGCTAGTGGTTGTTAGGGTTTTTGGTTGGTTGCTAGGTGGTTGTTAGGATTTTTGGTTTGTTGCTAGGTGGTTGTTAGGGTTTTTGGATGGTTGCTAGGGTGTTAATAAGCAGTTCCTAGGGTGTTCGGGCTAATTGTTAACAAGTTGGCAAGTGGTTGTTAGGGTATTTGGTTGGTTGCTAGGTGGTTGTTAGAGTTTTTGGTTGGTTGCTAGGATGTTGTTAGGCTTTTGGATGGTTGCTGTGGTGTTCTGCATAATTGCCAACATGTTGCTAGATGGTTGCCTGTTATATATCATGTAGAATATTTTTTTTGTAGGGGCGCACAAGTGTAAAATCACAGTGGATGTTTTGTAGTCTCCAGAACATGAGAATGAAGGTACAAAGAGTCTTTATTCATGGATTCTTCTGTCATCACGTCATACAGTCTGTTTGAGATAGTCATCACACTGCTGATTTCTTCATGTTCGGATCTATATGAGGAAGTCAAATTGTTTTACAGTGTGGGATTTCATGTTTGATGTGATGATGGGAAACGATTGATGTGTTCCTCTATTTACTGTAGACCGTTTAAAGGCTCATATCATGGAAAACTGATTTTTGAAGAAGAGTTTGATAAGCTAGATGTATTCAAAGCTTCCTCTATAACTCATCCATAGCATGAATGCTATGAAAATGTCTTGTTTTTCTTCTTTCCCTGTATGTTTTCAGTCCTTTCAGAAGTCCGTAGGGAAGGACGAAGCCATGCCGGACTCCTTGAGGAATCTCATATTTGCCAATTTTGAGCCAGTGTATAAATTCCACGAGACGTTCCTGAAGGACGTGGATCAGCGTCTGGCTCAGTGGTGTGTATATGAGATAAATGTGTTTGTTATATTGGAATGTGTACAAACTGCTCCAACCGTAACAAACACACGCCTCGATCTGTCATTCAGTATTTTAATACACCGTTTGATGCCTTTTCATTTGCTAGTCAAATAACAATTGCATTGCATCAGATCTAGTTAGCTGTAACATGACATGAAATTAACCTCACATGACTGAAATACCTGTCGTTACATAAAAGTGCATCTGTCAAGAACATGCCCAGGCCATATTTAATCGCAAAATGAAAGAAAAAAATAGGAAAATATATTTTGCATGCAGAAAATGTGTTGTGACGTTATTTTTACTGATGCATTTTGGTCCTAAAAACACCCTTAATGTTCATAATACTGCATGATTTGGTGCTGGTTATCTGTTGTCCGCCTTCAGGCTGCATAACTAGTTTAACTAGCATAACTAGCAAGTCTTGTTTAGTTGAAAGGCTTCACAAATGATGTTTTGCTAGACACCAGATAGGCCAGTGTATTATTTCAGTTGTAAATTAAATACATGTAAATATTTTATATTTATGTTTTTTATAAAATATTAATGTTATAAAATATAATATTAATATTTTAAAATAAAATATTAATATATTATAAAATATATTTGTAAAATGTATATAATTTTCATTACACACACACACACACACACACACACACACTTACATACATTATAATATTATTCATATACATTTACATTATATATATATATATATATAAGAAAGTGAATCCAACAACAATCATCAATTAAAAAAAGGAAATATGTTCATATAAAATTATTAAATATAATTTAAATATATAATTTTTTATTAAATCTAATTAAAAATGTACAATTTAAACATATTAATTTAATATATATTAAATTGAATGTAATTAATAAAATAAATGCAATATATATTTATAAAATACTGAATATATTAATTTAATGATTGTTAATTTTGTTTGTTGTTCCCAGGGAAGGTAGATCTAATGCACACATCAAAGGAGACTACCAGCGCGTTGGAGACGTCATGCTGAAGAATATCCAAGGTTTGAAGGTCAGAACATCTAGATCTTTCTTTGATCCTCTTTGATTTCACTGAAATATTAGTTTTGGACAGTGTTTTTTTCTATACCACATAAAATGGGAATTTAAAATGGGATATAAAATGGGACAAAAATTGTCGTCCGATTGTTTGAAAACAAAAAATAAATAACAACAATAATAATAATCATTATTATTATTTTATTTTATTTTATTTTCATAAATGTTTGAGGTGACTATGCCATAAGCCACACCTGAAAATAAACCACATAAACACAATAAACATGTAGGATGCCAATGCTTTGATCCTCTTTGATTTCACTGAGATATTAGTTTTGGACAATGTTTTTTCTATTACACATAAAATGGGAATTTAAAATGGGATATAAAATGGGACAAAAATTGTCGTCCGAATGTTTGAAAACGAAAAAATAAAAATAACAACAACAATAATAATAATAATAATTATTATTATTTTATTTTATTTATTTTCATAAATGTTTGAGGTGATGTAGTACTATGCCATAAGCCACACCTAAAAATAAACCACATAAACACAATAAACATGTAGGATGCCAATGGTGTGCAAGAATTTAAAAGATTACTATGGTGTTATCATAGTACATGAACAAAAAACATGATATCAGATACTTTGCAATGCACTGTACCACTGGACTGTAAGATTACTGTTCATATACCATGGTATTTTCAAAGAAAAGTGTTCAGTGTTGGGGAAAGTTACTTTTAAAAGTAATGAAAGAATAGAGCAAGCTAGTTTTAGAGGCCTTATTTGCTTTTGTTAATTGTATAATAAATAAATGAAAACAAATAGATAGAATACAAAAAGATTAGAAAAGCTAGTGTT
>NW_015664702.1:321335-333384 GCF_001515625.1 Sinocyclocheilus rhinocerous
TTTGTGTTTTGTTGTTTGATTAACGTTCATGACAGAGAAAGCAACAGGAACGTTAAACTGCTGTGAACCAATATATTGTTACACATCCATTTTCTTTCTCAATTGTTTACCTTCACCTAAGTCAAATGATATGCAACGGTCGCTTTGTCGCGTCCAGTGTAGACGGACTTCGGGGCTGTTCACATGTCGCGCATAAAAACGTGTGGAAAACGCCAGTCGCGCCGCTTTCTCCTTCTTTCCAAAGTGCGGGAGCTTGCGCTTTCGTGGCGTCTTCGATGCTGAAACGATATATCGTACAGCCCTAGTAGAGTCGATGGTCTTTACACTCTTCGGTCTTCACACGAGGGCTGCCGCGACCGCTGCCATGGTATACTAACCTTTTTTATTTTCAGCTGAATACACTTTACTATTTATCACAACAAAGGGCTAAGCAAGCGCACAACACTGACAAGGTATGCAGTAGAGTACGAGACCAAACGCAACTTCAGCACGTCTCAACACAGTAAACAAAACTTTTACGCGCTTCCTAGCAACAACAACTGCGCTAAACAGTAATGAGACAATAAATAAATACACTTACGATCTGCTTTTAACTTCCGCTAATGTAATACATTACGTTACTTTTGCATTACATTTTCTCATCTGGGTTGGGATTGCTTGTATGTTTTTAATATATAATTAATATATATATGTTTGGCATATGTAAAAGCCCTTTCACACCAAAAGTGAAATGAATAAGCCTCAGGCTGAAAGAAATGTAAATTCAATTATTAACACATTTAATTATTGCAGGTTTACGTCATATTCTGAGTTTGCATTTCCGTTTTTATTCATTTTGAGGAATACTGTATCTGTTTTTGTGCAAGTGAGATGAGTAAATGCATGTTCATATTTAGTCTAGAACTACAGTAACCATCGTATTTACATATTGCACACAACGCCTCTGCACTTACTGCAGATTTTTCTCAACATTTGAACAGGAGAGCTGTTTATTACAAAGCTGTTAGAAAACAAAGTAACTGGCATTACTTATTTGAAAAAGTAGCTCAGATATTTTACTGTAAATTAACAAGTAATGCATTACTTTATTAGTTACTTGAAAAAAGTAATCTGATTACATAACTCAAGTTACTTGTAATGCGTTACCCCTACAGTATTATCTAAATACTATTTTTTTTTTTTTTACACTTGTATCATGGAAATACTATTTTATTCTTAGAGTATCATCATGATATATCAAAGTATTGTGGTTTTGGCCATGGTGTGATGGTAATACCATACCATAGTATTATTACAGATAATGCAATCTGTGTGACTGGTTTTGTTTCCTCAGCTGCTCACGGCTCATCTTCAAAAGCATTCGGAGGCGCTGCTGGAGCTGGAGCAGACATGTCACTCGTCCCGGAGGCTGGAGGGTCTGTGTCGAGACTTCGAGCTGCAGAAGGTGTGTTACCTGCCGCTCAACATCTTCTTCCTGCGGCCGCTGCACCGCCTCATGCACTACAAGCAGATCCTGGAGCGCCTGTGCAAACACTATCCACCAACACACGACGACTTCAGAGACTCGCGAGGTACGCCATCCCACGCCCGCTTTAGCCTTCGCTCTCAGTTTCTGATTCAGAATTAATTATTATAATAGTAATTATATGTAACATGTGTAACAAGGACAACTTAAAGCTATTTAGGACACCTTAAGGCCAGCTAAAAGCACCTATTGAGGTGGGATATGTGTAAGGTTAGGGACAGGTTTGGTGGTATGGGTAGGTTTAAAAGTGGGTTAAGGTGTAAGAGATGGGTCAACAGTGTAATTATAAATGTAATTACAGAAATGTATTACAGATGTAATTACATGCAGGTATTTTAAAATATAAGTACAATGTATGTACACAATAAGTGCATTGTACCAAATGATTAATTTAAATGTAAGTACATAGTAGTTAAGGCCACTTAATATGTGACCCTGGACCACAAAACCAGTCTTAAGTCGCTGGGGTATATTTGTAGCAATAGCCAAAAAAACATTGTATGGGTCAAAATTATCGATTTTTCTTTTATGCCAAAAATCATTAGGATATTAAGTAAAGATCATGTTGCATGAAGATATTTAGTATAAATTTCCTACCGTGAATAAATCTAAATTTGATTTTTGACCAGTAATATGCATTGCTACGAACTTCATTTGGACAACTTTAAAGGCGATTTTCTCAATATTTTGATTTTTTTGCACCCTCCAAATATTGTCCTATCCTAACAAACCATACATCAATGGAAAGCTTATTTATTCAGCTTTCAGATGATGTATAAACCTCAATTTCAAAAATTTGACCCTTATGACTGGTTTTGTGGTCCAGGGTCACATATAAAGTAGGACCAACAATATTTGTTTTTTGTTTTGTTTTGTTCTGTTTGGTCCATCGACACACAACGACTTAAGAGACTCTTTAGCCTTCGCTCTCAGTTTCTACATCTTCTCAAGATGCTATTGGTCTGTTCCAGCTGCGCTTGCGGATATTTCCGAGATGGTCGTGCAGCTTCACGGCACCCTCATCAAGATGGAGAACTTCCAGAAGCTTCTCGAGCTCAAGAAAGACCTCACTGGCGTCGACAATCTCGCCATTCCTGGACGGGTCAGTTCTGATGGGCTTGAAATCAGAAGGTGAACGAGTTGGTTAGAAATGTTCTGGTGTGACCTGGTTGTGTCTGTTTTGGCAGGAGTTTATCAGGCTTGGTTGTCTCAGCAGACTCTCTGGAAAAGGTCTACAGCAGAGAATGTTCTTCCTGGTAAGAACCGCTCACTCTCTTATACTAGTTACGTAGTACTAGACATCTGTTACAGCCAGATGGTTAGTTAGTCTATTCAGACTTGCAGCATCCTTTGTTAAAAGTACTGTATTGGTTTGATTGCTGTATGAATAGTAAAAAAGTACTTCAGTGATACCAATTTATTTATTTTTTAAATATTTTATTTATGTTGTATTTGATCATTTATTATCTGTTTGTTTAATTTATTCATAAAAAACAATCATTTATTGTTCATCTATGAATATTTTTGCTCATTTATTATTTTGTTTTGCTTTATTATTTGTTTATTTTATTTCTTTTACTTTATTCATGTTTCATTTGATCATTTATTTTGTTTTACTTTATTATTTTCTTTATTGATGTTTTATTTGATCATTTATTTATTTTTATTTTTTTATGTTTTGTTTTATTTTGTTACATTTTAAATGTATTAAGTATTTTGTTTTACTTTTTAATTCTATGGATGTTTTGTTTTGTTATTTTTAAATGTATTATTTTTGTTCTATTTAACTTTTTAATTAATGTTTTATGTTGCTTTTTTGTTTTATTTTAAATGCATCCTTTTTATATTATTATTTCACTTTAATGTTTAATTGTCTTATTGTCTATTTTATTATTTTGTATTTGTGTGTTTTTTTCATGTTTCATTTTATTTATTCATATTTTGGTTGTATTTTATTTTTTATTTTATTATTACCACAGAACGATTTTCTAAGTACTGACCAAAACGTACCATGATATTACCATGTTTTTGGACCCCTGCTATAGTAATACTATGGTATTTTTTGAAGTGCCTTGGAGTACCAGTTTAAGTGAATCATCTTTCTTGACAGTTTTAGGAGAGATAAAACAATGAACACTAATGTATTCCTTTCTCCTCTTGAATTTGTTTGCAGTTCAATGATGTTCTGATGTACACGAGTCGAGGGATGACGGCCTCCAATCAGTTCAAAATGCACGGCCAGCTTCCTCTGTACGGCATGACGGTGGGTAATATTTGATTCATTTCTGACCACAACATAAACAGCTCTGTATATTATACAACTCCCTTCACTGACAGTACCATTCAGTACAGCAGCACTGCCTGTGTTTTACTGCATGCCGTGATCCTGCTGCCTCCGTCTCCAGTTACTAATTGCACATTCACACAAACAGGAGCTCCATTGTTCTGCAGGCCACAGCTCCGGCGCGTCCCGCTAAATTGCATATTGCATGTAAATGTAATTATCTAGAAACACGCAGCATTCAGATGCTGAATTGCAATCTTGATGAGGTTTTAATTGAAAAATAATGAACACTTTTAAGAGAATCGAGGGCCAAAATAACATCAGTGATGATTATTTTATGCAAAAATTAGTCTTATTTTTCTTCTTTTGGCTTTGAGGTGAAATATGGTTTAATCTGTGTCGTGTTTGTGTAGATCTGTGAGAGTGAGGACGAGTGGGGCGTCCCGCATTCCTTCACTCTGTTTGGACAGAGACAGTCCGTCGTCGTGGCCGCCAGGTAATTAACATGCTCACTAATTAACCTGTTCAGGGTTTAACTGGTTAAATATTACATGGACGGCTGGCTTTATGCTCGTCAGTGTCAGTGCCGTCCTCTTTCCTTGTTGTTTTCTTGTAAGACTGAGAAAATCAGTTCATATCAAAGGCATGTTCAGTGTGCAAATGAAAGATGAAATATATCCTGACGGAGCAGTTAGCTTACTCTCTTGATTATATAAATTAGCGAATGCTGTTCTGAGTAAATCAAGTTCGGTATCAGTAGATTGTAAAGAGTTATGAAGTGTTGTTGTTCTGTGATCAAATGCATTGTATTGCAACATTACATAAAATCTGTTTCCAATGCATTTACTGAACTGAGTTTAGAGAAGAGCTGTACAGCAGGAAAAACCCACAGAAATACTACAGCATTTTTAATTGAGATTTAATTGAGATTCTGACAGGACAGACCACAATTAAAGCCATATTTTTAATAATAATATTACTATTATTATTATATTTAATATGAATAATAATATTAATTAGGGCTGCCCTCGACTAAAGATTTTTCTACTACTACTACTACTAATAATAATAATGATAATTAAAAACTAAACAATTTTTCTTTTTATCTGATTATTATTATTATCATTATTATATAATTATTACATATAATAATAACAATATTATAAATATTAATATTATTATTCATATTAAGAATAAAAATACTACTAGCAGTAATAATACTAATACTACTAGAAATAATAATAAACTAATTTAACAATTATTTTGTTTATAATAATATATGAAGAAGAAGAAAAATTGTTTGGTTTTAAATAATAATAATTGTTATTTATTATAATAAATACTTATTCGTAGTATTATTACGTAATTATGTAATGTCAGTATTTATTTTATACTTTATTTTAGCAAATATTTATTAATCTACTTTGCGCCGCTAATGATAAACTAACTAAAATGGGTGGTAAAATCAAACTAAAGTGGTGAAATCCTAGTATCGCTGTCTTTAGTGCTTTGATTGACAGTAGCTCTCACTCCCTCCGCAGCTCAGCGTCTGAGATGGAGAAGTGGCTGGAGGACATCAAGATGGCCATTGAACTGGCGGACAAATGCAACGACTCCTCGGCTGAGATCCTGTCCAGCAGTTTCACTGACAGCAGTGAGTTTTCTCATTAACTGCATGTCAACTACTGCTAGAGCTGATTTACTGATCTGACACACAGAGCATCATGACAGAGAAATAATGTGTGTGTTTGCACTGGATCTCAGCATCACGTTTCACAGGTTTCCAGTCCTGCAATCCTCCAGCTGATGCTCTTGACACACACATGCTCTTTTTCTGCTGCTTAATTCACAGCAACTAAACCTCTTCTGCTTTTCTTTCATCATATTGTTCCTATCGTCTAGACGTGGAGTTTGATGTCATTGTGATTTGACTGTTTGCTCTCTGTTCCGTCTCCTGACCTGATGCATGAACTCATATCCGATATCAAAGTATTGACAGAGTTTTTGTTCGCTGTCTTTGTCTCATGAAAACTTCAAAGGACAACGTCTACCTGCTTTATATTGATTGTTGTAATTGTCTGAAAGGTTTTTTTTTGTATAATAATTTTTTCTAGTGCATTCTAGAGCAAGTATTTTTATGTTTCATATTTTATATATATAATGTCCAAAACAATAACATTATAAGTGTCATGCTAGTTTGTACCATGGTGCTAAAACATGGCATAAAAGCATGGTATAAACAAAGTAATGAAAAAATATGTTTTTTTCAGACATGGTACTACCATGGTATTTTGGATGTGCACTATGGTATTCTTGAAGGTTGAATACAGTGATGATGAGGTACTTTGATATCTATAGTGATTCCCATATTTATGTACCCCTGTGTATTAATTTGATGCTCTGCAGTACCTGGAAGGCTGATTTTTACCATGGTACATATGGTACAAAAACACACAACCTCAAGAGATCACCACCTTCCTTTGTTTTCTTGTTTAAATGGCTGCTCTTCCCACATTTCCCAGAGTCCCCTGAGGAATCTAGCGCCGACCAGGAGTCAGAAGACGACCTGAGCGCCTCGCGGACGTCTCTGGAGCGGCAGACGCCTCACCGTGGTAATACCACGGTTCACGTGTGCTGGCATCGCAACACCAGCGTGTCCATGGTGGATTTTAGCGTAGCGTTAGAGGTACCGCAGCGCAGCGTCCCGCTCCAGAGCTCCAGAGCTCCGTCTCTGTGTTTAACCTTCCTCTCTTTCTCTCTCTCTCCTCCTCGGGGAACTTCGACTGTTTTCAAGGCGTCACTCCTAATTGGTCCCACATGGAATTTGTGCACCATTCCACATTTTCATAGTTTGAAATCTGGAATGAAATGAAGCAGAGTTTTATTGGTATCTGAAAGCATTATCAGATGCATTAATAATCACGTAGAAGTGATTGTGAAATAATAATGACAGAAATGTCATTCACTGCAGAAAATCCTGTTCTTAATGAGTATTCTGGTCTAATTATCCAGTTAAAATATCTAAAAATCCTTTATGCAAGATGCATTTTCAAGAATCATTCAATGACATTAATAGACTATTTAAGAATCAGAGTGGAGCCTCCAAATACTAATTAACTAAAATCTTTACCAGTCTTTGCCACTATCCTTCAAATGACTAGGTTTCACCCATTTCTCCACAGATTTGTAACTATTTAAGATATTATAAAATTTAGTATCACTCATTCCTTTATATATTGTATTAAGTACCGGTCAGAATAAGTATGTTTAATTTTTTGCATAAATATATCTGTTGCACTAGATGACGATGGAACATTATTTCACCCATATTTTGACGTTTAATTTTCACAAAAGTTATTTGAAACATTATAACAGACACTTTACGGGCAGTTAATATTCTCTCTGTGGATATAAAATCACTTTTGTAAATTTAATTTGATGCAGGACTCGTCTTTGACCCATACAAAGATATTTTGGGTCAGTCTCTTCTGCTCACTAAGGCTGCATTTATTTGATAAAAAATGCAGTAAAACTATTTTATAATTTAAAATAGCCATTTTCTCTGTGAATATATATCGTAAGCTGTAATTTATTTCTGTGATCAAAGCTGAATTTTCATTGTCACATGATCCTTCAGCATTTATTTGAAATAGAAATCTTTTGTAACGTTAGAAATGTCTTTACTGCCACTTTTTGAGTCATTTAATCAATCTTTGCTGAATTAAAGTATTAATTTCGTTAAAAAAATAAATAAAAAAAATACTGGCCCCAAACGTTTGAACATCTAAATTGTTTCTTAAGTCAGTTGATCTTGTTTTAAGGGTTTGTAGATGTTTTTACTGTGAAGACTGATTCTAAACTCATTAAGAAGAAGTGTGTTTGCAGTGTTTAGTTTTCTTCATTAGATGAGTCTTGAAGACTCTTTCTTCTTCAGATCATCAGGCTGTGTGTCGTTTCCTCCTCCTGTCCGTGTCCCTGTGTGTCTCTCATGTCTCTCTCTGTGTTTGTGTCTCTGTCCGGCTCTGTGTTAGAGGACCCTAGTCCAGTCAGTCTGTCAGAGGCTCCCGCTGCGGCCCCGCTCAGGGCCCAGGGACCCGTGTCTCTCTCTCTGGTGTGTTGGTATCGAGTCCAAAGCCTCTGCTTTAGTGAAACCTGCAGGAATAGAGAGGTAAAAGACGGACGCTTTCACTCACGATGATTTGCTAGCGTTCGTTTAGCACAGGGGCCACCAGACTCGGTCCTGGAGGGCCGCTGTGTCAAACCCTAATCAAACACACCTGAAGCAGCTAATCAAGCTCTTACTAGGCATACGAGCAGCTTCCAGGCAGGTGTGTTGATGAGGCAAGATGGAGATAAACTCTGCAGGACACCGGCCCTCCGGGACCCAGTTTTGTGAGCCCTGATTTAGCAGATGTTAAAGTTCAAGGAAAGCTGTTCCAGAAGAGCCTGGGGCTCGATTGGATTGGATTTAGCAATTGGTGTTTGCGTTTGTTTTGTAAAGATAAACTGGTTGTTAAACATGGCTTTACTGGTAAGCAGGTTAAAAATCCCATGTAGGAGAAAAGCTCAGTCTTATCAAAGGATCCTGTTATGACAGACAGGCTGTCTTCAAACCAGAGTTATTATTGTTAACTAAAACTATTAAATAATACAAAGAAGATCTGCACACTGTTATTCTCCCTTTATTCAAAAAAAGTTAAAAATAGCAACGTTTCGGTCAAAGACCTTCGTCAGGCAAACACACTAACTAAAACTATTAAAAATAATTATCAGTGATAGAAAGAAAGCGAAAAAAAAATAAAACAAAAATACACATTTTCTATAAAAAAAACTTAATGCACTTAAATGAAAATTATAAATGTTGCCTTGAAATATTTGAAATATATTTCATATAATTGAAATATATGAAATATTTTGAAATCTGTTTAAGTACTTAAATGACTAAAACTGAAATTGAAATAAGAAGAAATTAAAAGTGAATAGAAATATTTCTTGAAGATCAATACAATAAATGTTAAAAAGACAAAAGCACAAAAAGTAGCAGCGAGAAAAATGTTTTTTTTTAATAATAATATATCATATATCATATAATAATAATAATACTTTGCATATAACCAAATTACTAACACTTAAAACTAAAAATAAAATGAAAACTGAAAATATATAAATAAAAGCAGTTTAAAAAATGTAAAAAAACACTATAGTATATATGTGTATATACTAGAGCCCGACCGATATATCGTTTAGCCGATATTATCGGGCGATATGAGCCTGTCGCCGATATATCGGTATCGGTGAATATGCTGCCGATATGAATTTTTTTTTTACAGAGCATATAACGCAGATAAAATGCTTGAAATGGTGTAATTACTTAGTGGTATCGGCCCCAAAAAACCCATATCGGTCGGGCTCTAGTATATACTGTATGTGTAGAGTATATACAGTAAATACTAAAATAGCACTGCTTCAAATGACTCGATCGTGTACAGTAGTGAATTTGACATTCCTGCTGTTTCTTGGCTGAAATGTCACACAATCAATGATTTGTTCGGGGTGAATAACCTGCGGATAATTAAGCTGGACTTTCTTCTGCTCTGCACATACTGCTGAAGAAATGACAGCTATTTGTGGTGTCCTCTGAACGCTGACTGCACTGTGGGCTGTGATGCTGTTTCAGTTCAGTGTCTTTCTCTCTTTGAATGTTGTTGAGTGTGTTTGCTGCTTCTTCAGTTGTTCACTAACAGCACAAATGTGACGATGCACATCTGTTTTAACCCGCTGGTTTAAGAGGAGTCGAGGGACGTTCATTTAAAACCAGTTAACCAGTGGATTTAACTTGACATTACGTCTTAAAGATGCAGCACGCTATACTGTCTGATGCACGACCGAACATAAAAAAAATAGTGCAGATGAACGTCCTTTATAAATAGTGCCTTTTTCTATTCAGATCTGCATATAAATTCAAGTATCTTTGATTAACATGGCGACACTTTGTGCTGTCAGTCTCATTGTGCCTGGGGTCCAAAATGTACAACACTGAGTAAAAATCGCCTGCTATTTAAAAATATACTGCTATTGAAATGTTTTTGTTTGTGAATATTTTGTGATCTCTTATGATTTAAATCATGCATTACCTTATTTTAATGTAATGCATGATTTAAATCACAGTATAAGACGTCAGTGATGTTAGTCAATGAAATATGTTTCATTACTAAATGCTATGTATTAGTAATTAGTAATAAAATAATATAATGTAGTATTATTGATATAGTTTTTGTGACCATTTTGAATTAGATTTTATTTTTAGATTACTTTTATTTAATGCGGTAAGTTTACAGTAAGCTTCCATTTGTTAACATTTAGTTAACTACATTAGTTATATGAAAAATACTTCCAAAGCATGTATTAATCTCAGTTAATGTAGTTAATTCCAAAATTTACTAAAGCATTATTAAAATCAAATAGTATTATTAATATTTTAATATTATTTAATGGACATAAGCTAACATGAACTAACACTGAATATTTGTATTTTTAACTAATGTTAACAAAAATGAAAAAATAAATAAATACAAGATTAATAAAAGTATTGTTAGTTGATACTAGTTAATGCATTAACTAGTAATAACATTAACTAATGAGATCTTATTGTGAAGTTTTAGTCATTTTGTTTTTGTATTTTTTTGTAATGTAATTCTATGATTATTCTTTTTTATTTGTTATTTTTAGTTTATTTAATTGCAGTTGCTGTATTTCAGTGCTTCAAGGTTCTTAATCTGTACTTCAAAGTTAATACATACCGGTATATTAATACTATAGGTGGTGTTCATTTTGGACCCTGAAGTTGTATCTGAAGTATGTTTTCTCATGGTTTTTGTCTTTATTCTTCAGAATCAGCTCTCTGGGAATCTGCTGAGAAAGTTCAAAAACAGCAACGGCTGGCAGAAGTTATGGGTGGTCTTCACCAACTTCAGTCTGTTCTTCTACAAAACACACCAGGTCAGAAATGTTCTTGATGTGATGTGACAGTGCTGTGTTTGGCCATGTTTAATGTGAAGGTCTCTTTGCAGGATGAGTTTCCTCTGGCCAGCCTTCCTCTGCTGGGATACTCCATCACCATTCCCTCAGAGTCCGAGAACATCCACAAAGACTACGTCTTCAAGCTTCATTTCAAATCACACGTCTACTATTTCAGATCTGAGAGCGAGTACACCTTTGAGAGGTACAGTACAGCAACCGACATACACCTAAATACTCATGCAAACGCATGTTCAGAATGGAAAGCACTACAATGCCAATAGCTAATGATGTTGAATTAGTTAATTAATTGTATTAGTTAAATTAATAAATAAACAAAAAAGTCTTTGAATAATTTATTAAATGTCTATAAATATTTCCTTTATTTTGTGTTATGCTTCAGTAACAAAATGTTATACCTTTGTAGTGTTTATGTATAACGTGCTACAAAAAATTATTTACAGAAAGTATAACATATAATATACATCTAATATTTTAATGTCTTTTATTTATTTTGTAATGTTTCTATAACCAAATGTTATACTTCATTTTAGTACATTTTCGTTCTGTTTCTGTAATAAAAAATTCAGATTAATTAAAATTAAAATAAATTAAAATTTGACCGATTAATACAATCAGTTAAACGGCTTCAAAAGTAATTTAATTATTTATTTTTTCAGTAATTTATCAAAATATTTCAAATGGTTTGCTGCATGGTTAAAATACGCTACGTGTAAAAAAAAAAAAAGTTTTTTAGGGGGAAAAAAAAAAAAGTCACGTATAATTCGCATTTTATTATTTCATTCAGAAATAGGCCTAATGCCGACGCGAAATGTTTACAAACATTATAATAAACACTGTAAACATAGCTAGTGTTAGTTCCCCTCACTCCACAACAAATACTTTCATTTAACAGTATTTAGAAAAGAACGAGAATTAAAAATATAAAAAGCTATAGCAATATAAATGACAAGCGAAAACGAATTCATTTAGGTTAAAACGAAACTGAAACCAACGTTGGGCCAGTGATAACACTAACCTTAACGGCTTAACAGATTTTATTACATATTTTACTACATAGTTTTTGTCCATATGTTTGACTGACTGTATTTTATTATGATAATGAGCAGGCTGCATTGTCAAGGTAGCAATGCTTAACTGTGCGCGCATACGGCCCCGGTGCAATCACTTGAATTTTTTTCCTTCTAACAGTGGAAGAAACT
>NW_015664702.1:335861-341600 GCF_001515625.1 Sinocyclocheilus rhinocerous
GAAGACCATGTGAATCCTCATGTTCTGTTGTTTGCTGCTTTTTGCGCATGTAAAATTAATCCCCGGGAAACAAATGTTAGTATTTTTAACGGGTCACAGACACTTATCCTTTCTAATTTAATTCAATTCTAATTTAAAATAATCTTGTCGGTTAACAATCGGTTAACGAGCGTCGGTTAGGAAAAATAACCGAAATGAACATCCCTACTTCATTTTAGTTATTTTTTGTGCTATGTTTCTGTAATACAAATACTTTACTACAGAAATATGATACCAAAAAATATATTTACAGAAAAGTACTACTAAAAAATAATAAAGTAAAAAAAAAAAAGTAATTAAAAATAAGTTTAAAAAAATATTTTTTTTTTAATGCAGTTTTATGTGAAAATGTCTTGACAGTCCAAAAGGTTGAAGTTGAGATGTTAAAAGTGTTGCTGTCACTTGTGGTCTGTTCAGAACACTGGGGATTGAATGTCAGCTGGATTGCAGTGCATTGTGGGATGTGTTTGTTGTGTTGTAGGTGGATGGAGGTGATCCGCAGCACCACCTGCTCATCCAGTCACATCCGCTCTCTGAGCCGCAAAGAGCCACACGTCTACTGACCAAAGACCGTTCTCAATCAGGTCCTCTCTACACACTTTAATACGGTTCTTATGGAAGTTTTTCGTATGCTATATCGTTGTTTCACTTTATTGAAAAATTGAGAAGGCTTTGAAGGATTGAGATGGAGGTCAGTGCCAGAAACATCAGGTCAAAGCCAAACACTTCCAGATCTACAGTTCCTTTCAGTGTGCAAAGACACAGTCCTCGTTCATGAAATGCAGGAGCTAATTAGTGTAAATGTACAAGAAAGCTTTCAGGAATGGTTTATTGAATTGAATGCAATGGTTACGTTGAATGCAATGATTTGTTCTTATGAATGTTTTATTGATGTGTATGTGAGAGTGTTTTATAAATGCTTTATTGGATGCTATGGTGTACACGAGACTGGTTTTCTGGAACTGAATGAGAGGGTTTAATCTGAGAAAGCTTTTGTGAACAGTTTACATATGAATGTGTTCTGCTGGTGTTTCATGAATGAGGCCCGATGCCTGTAAACTCTGTCAATCAGACGTTCATCTCTGGACTGTTTTTAAATGTAGTAACACTACAGCTTTTATTACTGACTTCTGGTCTGATGTTTATAAAGGGGTGATGCTTTCTGTCTACATCTCAGTGATAAAAAAGGAAAAAAATCTGGGGGGAAAAAAGTGCAGGTCATATTTCACCCCAAAAGTAATGGGGGGGGGGTTTGAAGGGGTCATATGATGTTGCTAAAAACAACATTATGTTGTGTATTTGGTGTAATGAAATGTGTTTATAAGGTTCAAAAAACACATTATTTTCCACATACTGTACATTATTGTTTCGGAAAAATTGAAATCGCATCATATGACCCCTTTAATAATTATATTAAGAAATTTTTTTTTTTCATTAAAAAATAGGTAATTTTTTTGGCATTTTCATGACAGTTTGCCCTGAAAGTTTCATAATTTTAATGCAAAAAATAAATAGTACAATTGTTAGTTTACATAATGGTATTATTTGTTGTGCAGAATAACATTTATTCTGATTTTAGAAATAAAAAAACAAGGGGGGGGGACATTATTTTGCACCAAAACAAGCATCTTTTTTTGAAGAATATATTCATAATTTTTGCATGAAAATAGGCTATTTTTTAGAACTATTACTTTTTTTTTTGTTCTTTTTTTCTCAATGACAATTTGCCCTGAAAATTTCATTATTGTAATGCATAAATATTTAGTACAATTGTTATTTTACATAATGGTATTATAAAATGTATTCAGTTTTCAATTAAAACTAAAATGTCTATGATTTTCATTACTGCATTAAAATAAAAAAATTAGAAAACTGAGGAAAAAAATATTTCTTCAAAAAATATGCTTGTTTTGGTGCAAAATAAAGTTTCACTTTTCACACTTACTGTGTTTTTTTTTTTTAATGGGGGGTTGATGTGAAATAGTTTTTTATTTTTGGGGTGAAATGACCTGGTCGTCCCGTAGACCGAGTCTATGCACAAGCTGGATTTGTAATGTTTTAGGCCTGAGATGTACGGCACATGCTGCCTTCAAGCGTTTGTACCGCACTCAAACCTTTCTTTTGTAGGATGTCATTTTTATACAAGTTTTGATACTAACTGTGAAGCGCTCCACACTAGTTTTGTGAGGGAGCAGTACACAGTCCCTCATAGTTATCCATTATTCTGTCATGGTGCAAGAAAAACAACACAAAAGAAGGAAGCCGGCTGCCTTTTGTCCAACTGCTTGAGTGCCAAAATTCTTCTTTAATCTTTTTTAAGCATTTGGAGCATTTTAATTCTTTCTTAATGCATATATATATATATATTAAAAATTACAATATGGATTATATGTTGGCAGAAATGTATGTTTGACAGTGCGTGAATATGTTCAGAATAAATCCATATATATATACAGATGTGCTGCATTTGTCATCATTTACATGATAAAAATGAAAACATTCAGAATTAATGATTTTATTGCAACAAAAAAAAAAACATTCAGAATTGATTTTTATGTAACGTGCAGTATAGAAAACTCATAATAAACACTTCTACAGCATATGTACAAATACACCTGATAGTACTAAATAAATATATATATATATATATATATATATACATACATACATACACACATTTTTAATTCTTATTCTCCAATGAAAGGTTAGATTTGTGTGATTCTTTAAAATAAAAGATCAAAAGGATTAACAATGCAGATAGCCTTCTTTGATCATATTTACCAAGGGTACCAACAATTCTGACCACGTGTGTGTGTATATATATATGTATATGTATATGTGTGTGTGTGTGTGTGTGTAAAACATCTAAATGATAAATGGACGTGACACTGGCAGATGTGGTAAATTGTTAGTTTTGGACCCTGCTAATAGTTACCGGTACAGTCATTACTCAGGGCTTCTGTCCTCAGGAAGCACATACTTCAGTCCGTGATCACCGAATGCATCATAACTCTCATATGTTTGGTTCTGGAGCCACTCAGGTTCACGTCTGCTGTACACAAACGCCTCCTCGATGATTCCAGGCTTCAGTGTGTTTTCTCCTTCACCGTCCTGCACCTCCAGCTGGATCTTGGTGCGCTGGTATCTCTCTGGACAGCCTTCAAACCAGTCCAGAAAGTCCAGCATCTTCTGGTCGATGTGGTAGATCTCTCCGTAGACGCGCTGACCCGTCCCGGGCTCGTTGAGCAGCAGGAAGGGGATGTTGTATTTGGTGGTGATCACGAGCGGGTATGGCTCTACGGTTCGAGCGTGAGCGAGGAACTCGGCCTGACCGTTGGAAGTGTTCTCCATCCTGAAGTAGTTGGGCTGGCCTTTCTTCAGCGTGCCGTAGACAAAGACACGAGCCATGTGAACCAGGGGACAGACCACACTGATAATGAGCTGTGGAGAAAGAGACGCTCATTAACATTCTAAATCAATTAAACATCTACACACTAACACAAAACAACACTGTATGCTCATGATAAATCAATCTACATTATTTAAATGACTTTAGTTCGATTTTTATTTATACTTTTTATTATACTATTTATAACTAATGATATGTCATGCATCATAGTAGTCAACATTTGAAGTGGATCAAAACCTTTCAACAAAGTTGTCCTAAAAGCTAAAACCAAAATGCGTTCTTGTCTTTGATTAACTTTTTTGATTCACTTCAAATGTTGACTACTGTGTATAAACTGGTAAAAGTAAGCAAATGTTGTTTAATGTAATTTAAATATATATAAGCTTTTTTTAATACAGAGGGCCTTGCGTCTTGAAAGAAATCCTACAAATATTAGGCAACAAAGTGTATAAACATTTTTATGATTGAACAATCTTTGCCCGTTAAATATGCATATGCTGACAATATTTAAACAGACATTTTCAGTTTGCTCACATACCAAATAAAGCTGTAGGAAACTCAGCACTTCAAAGAAAAAGAGAAAATAAATAAAATAATATAAACATCTGTAATTAATTAATGACAATAGCCTAGATTTTACATGACGTATGGACTGAAATTAAATTAAATTAAAATAAAATAGCCCTTACAGAATTGCATACATTTATATGCACTTATATGCAAGGATATAAAACCGGTAATTGTCATAAAAATAAAAAAAAAAGTAATGTGTCAGATGTTGAGATCAAGCACATACCAAATAAAGCTGTAGGAAACTCAGCACTTCAAAGAAAAAGAGAAAATAAATAAAATAATATAAACATCTGTAATTAATTAATGACAATAGCCTAGATTTTACATGACGGATGGACTGAAATTAAATTAAAATAAAATAGCCCTTACAGAATTGCATACATTTATATGCACTTATATGCAAGGATATAAAACCGCTAATTGTCATAAAAAATAAAAAATAAAGTAATGTGTCAGATGTTGAGATCAAGCGCGGTATAAAAACGCAAAATTTTAATGTTTACATATATAATACGTAATAAACTTTTAAAAATAAATATTTATATGTTAGTATGTATATCCGAGTTATTGATGATCACATAATAAAAGCACGACAAATACAAACACATGCACATTTAATAAGATGACGATCAAACTAGTTTTGAGGTTTATGCTTGTTTCTGGTAAAATGTCAAACAACCAAGCTGTCATATGTTCATTTAAAACTACATATGATCAGACATTATATCGCAGTTCAGATGAAAACACAGCAACATAAACTCTTATGATATGCTGCTGATATTAAATCAGTGCTGATCCTGGATCTCATGTAAACACATCGCACATGCTTCACCAGCCAATACAGATCTAAACCAGAAGAAAACTCTTTCTCTTACCGATAATATAATGGATCATTTCATTTATCAAAGACAAAACTGCAAGTTTGGGAGAAAACAGGAACGAACTGCTGAAACACTCCTAACGGACTTCACACAAAAACATTCTGCGCTCCAAATATGGAAAAATGAGGAAATGACGTGTGTCATTACATCACATGACATGAGGGATGGGCGGGGCTTGGTATGAAGGAAGAAAGATACTAGAGCCGTTTCTCAATGCCAAGTACGCAGAGTTCGGAGGTTTACTACACAGACAGGCAACAAGATATCAAGACTGGTCAAGCTACACACACTAATTAATGAAAATATATTGTTCACAACCTTAACACGACCTACTGTAATGACCGACAGGCGATCAGCTCCGGAGTATGTGCTGCTAACTCTTTTAGTGATGAGATGGCGCCATCTAGTGGCCAGTCTGTGTATCTGCACTGTGACAGATTAATACAGTCACTAACTGAGAAAAGGTCAAAAAGCCTCTGAGAGTACAGATTTAAATAAATAATTATAAATGTGTATTTTTATTTCTAGGATAAGGTGACATATACACATTTTCTAATGCCTTAAAGAATAATAAAATAAAATAAAGTTTTATTTTATTAAAAAAATACTCAACTTATACATCTACAATCTCAGACTCCACAGAAAGTGACACAGCTTTTATTCTGTTATAATTTGTTTTATTTTATATTGTATTTTATTTTAGTTATACAAATTATTTTAATAAATAAGTAAAACATTTTTTAAACTCAACTTATATTGTAATCTTTTTTTTTCTTCAGAAATTTTATTAAAGAAAAATACCAAGGCGTACTACAAAATAAATAAATAAATAAATAA
>NW_015664702.1:341610-359171 GCF_001515625.1 Sinocyclocheilus rhinocerous
AAATTAAATTAAAATAAAATAGCCCTTACAGAATTGCATACATTTATATGCACTTATATGCAAGGATATAAAACCGGTAATTGTCATAAAAATAAAAAAAAAAGTAATGTGTCAGATGTTGAGATCAAGCGCGGTATAAAAACGCAAAATTTTAATGTTTACATATATAATACGTAATAAACTTTTAAAAATAAATATTTATATGTTAGTATGTATATCCGAGTTATTGATGATCACATAATAAAAGCACGAAAAATACAAACACATGCACATTTAATAAGATGACGATCAAACTAGTTTTGAGGTTTATGCTTGTTTCTGCTAAAATGTCAAACAACCAAGCTGTCATATGTTCATTTAAAACTACATATGATCAGACATTATATCGCAGTTCAGATGAAAACACAGCAACATAAACTCTTATGATATGCTGCTGATATTAAATCAGTGCTGATCCTGGATCTCATGTAAACACATCGCACATGCTTCACCAGCCAATACAGATCTAAACCAGAAGAAAACTCTTTCTCTTACCGATAATATAATGGATCATTTCATTTATCAAAGACAAAACTGCAAGTTTGGGAGAAAACAGGAACGAACTGCTGAAACACTCCTAACGGACTTCACACAAAAACATTCTGCGCTCCAAATATGGAAAAATGAGGAAATGACGTGTGTCATTACATCACATGACATGAGGGATGGGCGGGGCTTGGTATGAAGGAAGAAAGATACTAGAGCCGTTTCTCAATGCCAAGTACGCAGAGTTCGGAGGTTTACTACACAGACAGGCAACAAGATATCAAGACTGGTCAAGCTACACACACTAATTAATGAAAATATATTGTTCACAACCTTAACACGACCTACTGTAATGACCGACAGGCGATCAGCTCCGGAGTATGTGCTGCTAACTCTTTTAGTGATGAGATGGCGCCATCTAGTGGCCAGTCTTTGTATCTGCACTGTGACATGATTAATACAGTCACTAACTGAGAAAAGGTCAAAAAGCCTCTGAGAGTACAGATTTAAATAAATAATTATAAATGTGTATTTTTATTTCTAGGATAAGGTGACATATACACATTTTCTAATGCCTTAAAGAATAATAAAATAAAATAAAGTTTTATTTTATTAAAAAAATACTCAACTTATACATCTACAATCTCAGACTCCACAGAAAGTGACACAGCTTTTATTCTGTTATAATTTGTTTTATTTTATATTGTATTTTATTTTAGTTATACAAATTATTTTAATAAATAAGTAAAACATTTTTTAAACTCAACTTATATTGTAATCTTTTTTTTTCTTCAGAAATTTTATTAAAGAAAAATACCAAGGGGTACTACAAAATAAATAAATAAATAAATAATCCAACTAAATATATATTTATTTTAAATAAATATAGATTTTTATTTATTTATTTTTTGTAGTATGCCTTGGTATTTTTCCTTAATAAAATTTCTGGGAAAAAAAAGATTACAATATACGTTATTTAAGGAGTTTAAAAAATGTTTTATTTATTAAAATAATTTGTATAACTATATATATATATATATATATATACACACACACACATATATATATTTAAATATATATACACATTTATTTCATTAATAAAATTAAAATAACATTTTGATCAATACACATCAGTTGCTTTTATTTAATGCTTTTATTCATCAACTAAACTCAGACCCCACAGAAAGTGCCGACTTTAATGTATTCAGCAGCTGATAATTGTCAGAGCAATAATATTTAATTTCTGAGACTTGTGCATGAGTGTTTTTTGTGCTTTAAGATGCATAAAATGTAAAGGAAAAGCTTTTTCTTAAACCTTAAAGCTCTCGAGGAACCCAGCTGAGTATTTCTGAGCGATTCTTTGAGAAATGGCCTTGTTAATGTTGTGGCCGCCCGCAGGACATCTGAGCTTCTGGACGTCGTAAGAGACCAGCGCAGCAGGAGATGAGATTTAGATTGGCTTATTTTAATAAAAGTCTTAGAGCTTGAAAAAGATGGATAGAGCACATTACATGACGAAACGGCTGATGGTGCAAAACATCACAGGAGTTCAATGAGCCGTTGACTGTATTTCTGCACATCATCCATCCAGTGATTTATACATGACACTTCTGTGATTTCATGTGTTTAACACACACCACGCGTCAGCATCTGACTGACAAACACAATCTGAGTCGCCTAATAAACACACTTCAGTGACAAACACTCATGTATGAGGCCAAAAGTCTCAAAATATGGGCTTTCCCTGCGTTTAAATCCATAAATGTTTTAGGATATTTATAAATAAACAAATATTCTAATGTTATGACTTTTTTTTAAATGACATTCTAGATTTTGAAACAAATTTGAAACAAAGGAATGTTAAAATAAAGAAATATTCTAAGAATTTTTTTTTTTTTTTTTGTATAATTTCACATTTAGGATACAATAACAGCATGAGGCTATAATACTGCTAAAATATTACCTGATTTCTACTGTATTATTATTATTATTTTTAGTAGTAGTAGTAGTTTTGTTGCAAAAATCACCATAGAATAATTAAACATGTTTTCAGAGAATTCAATATAAATGTTTTGCATTGATTGTGTCACTGGAAGATTAATAGTAGTAGTAGTAGTAGTAGTAGTAAAATGATTAATAAACTCATAATATTTATTATAAATAATAATAGTAGTAGTAATTTCAATTTTTAAACATGTTTTCAGATAAGTACATTTAGAATCTGCTTATTGCATTATATCATTGGCAGATTATAATAATAATAATAGTAATAATAATAATAATAATAATAATTAATATTATTAGATATTACAGCTATAATAATTATATTTCCAATTATTATAATAAATAGAATATTTTTGCAATAATATGCATAATAAGCTGCGTAGCAACACAATATTTTAACTTTCTGATGTCAGTCAGATGAACACATGAATACCTGTCCACATTCACACTCTAAAATAGTCATGAAAAACTAAATTATGAAAAACTAAAAAACCTTGAAAAGTGACTTCAGATATGAAATAAATGAAGGCTGTAACAGACTGGTCTGTGGGACTATGATATCAGGACGAGCTGCAGGAGCAATGAGAGCAGATGTGCAGCTTCACTGCGTCATCAGTTATTGTCCCAGAGAGACCAACATGTCCCGCTCTTCCAGAGACACTGACAGTGCTTCTGTGTTCAACAGCAGCCACACGACTCATTTAGCAGCGCATTATCATCAGCGACGACAATTCACTCTGTAAAGGGAAATATGACCAGAAATCAGCTCAGTGAAAGAGGTGCATAACCTTCAGAAAGCACAGAATTCAGGAGGTCAAACCAGTGTTGTGATTGTTAACTAAAACTAAATCTATTACATAAACAGTTGAAATCAAATAAACCTTAACCAGTATAAAAAATAAAAATCTTACTTTTTTCCTAATTTTCATTTAGTTTAATTTAAGTACTAAAATGACTAAGACTTACTCAAATTATTAACTAAAACTGAAATAAAAAAAATTAAAATAAAACTAAATAGACATTAAAAACTAAATATACACTATAAGGCTATAATAATAAACAATAAATATGATTTAATATTATTAAAATGGAGGTATAAAAAAATAACAATTATAATGACAGCAACAACAAAAATATTTTAATGTTATTTTATTAAAATAACTGAAATGAAAATAACCTAAAATAAAATAAAAAAGTAAACAGACATAGTAGACATATTTAAAACAAAAGCACTATATAACACTATAATAATGCTAAACTGGTAATAATAATAATAATAATAATAATAATAATAATAATAATAAAATATTATTATAAAATAATAATAATAATAATAATAATAATAATAATAATAATTAATACTGCTAGGTCAATGATAATTGTAGAATAATAATAAACAATAAATATTATTAAATAGTATAATAATAATAATAATAATAATAATAATAATAATAATAATAGCTTTTTTACTAAAATGTTTAAAAATGGAAAATAACTCAACTAAAAATAACGAAACAAAAACTGAAAAACAATTAAATAGACACATTTGATAAAAAATAATATAAAAAAATATGACAAAAACTTAAACTAAAATTAAAATAAATATAAAAATGAAATCTAATTAAAAATATTAATAAATACTAAGATAATACTATAGCAGTTTATTTCTACTTGTTTTATATAAGTAGCAACATTTCCAATCAATATGCATTGAAACTGCATCATGAAATCTCTTTAACGAGACCCAGAGAAGAAGAAAACCTATGCTGCGTGTCTCATCTAAAGCATGAAGAAAGTAAAAACCAATGACTTGTGTTTTGATTACATGTGCTTGATGATTAGAGGTGCTCATGATCTTCAACATGAACTCAGATGTCACAGAATGAACATCAAACACCTTCACACTGAGAGGAAAGACACAAAACAGATTGCATTGAAGCATCTGCTGAAGTGTCATTCAGGGCTTTCAGAGGTGAGACGGTCGCTGTGCCGTGATGTTCTACTCATTATTACAAACACACAGCCAGATGTTTGAGAGTCAAAGCAGCAAGGACACACTCGTACCATCAGATACATTCATACACACCTCCATCCTGCAGCTACAGCCATACAACTGAACAAATACTGTGTGTTTGACTGTGCAAAACTCACTGCAATGCAAAGGTCTTATAGGTGTGTTGCTAAGTGGTTGCTAGGGTGTTCTGGGCCATTGTTACTTGTGACCACCTAGCAACCACCCACAACACACTGTAAACCTTAGCAACCATATAGAAAAGCTCTAGCAACCACCCACAAGACCCTGACAACCACACAACTAACCACAACATCTTAACAACCACCCACAACACCACAGCAACCACACAGCTACACACTTACAATTATTTGGAGCACCTTAGCAACCATATAGAAAAGTCCTAGCAACTATCCTAGTAACCACTCATTACACCCTGGCAACCACACAGTTACCCACAACACCCTAGCAACCACACAGCTACACACTTAAAACCATTCAGAACACATTAGTGGCCATTTAGAAAAGCCCTAGCAACCACCCACAACAAACTGGAAACCTTAGCAACCATATAGAAAAGCCATAGCAACCACCAACAATACCGTGGCAACCACACAGCTAACCACAACATCCTAGCAACCACCCCAACACCCTAGCAACCACACTGCTACACACTTTAAAATTATTTGGAAAACCTTAGTGGCCATATAGAAAAACCCTAGCAACCACCCACAACACCCTGACAACCACACAGCTAACCACAACATCCTAGCAACCACTCACAACACCACAGCAACCACACAGCGACACACTTAAAATTATTCTGAACACCTTAGCAACCATTTTTAAAAACCCTGGCAACCACCCACAACACCCTGACAACCAAACAGCTACACACTTAAAATAATTCTGAACACCTTAGCAACCATCCACTACACCCTAGCAACCACACAGCTACACACTTAAAACCATTCATAATACATTAGCAACCATATAGAAAAGCCCTAGCAACCACCCACAACACCTTGGCAACCAAAAAATAACACTTTTAAAAGTGTGAATTCAGAATATATTTTAACAATCCATATAGAAAAGCCCTAGCAATTACCCTAGCAACCACCCACAACACCCTGGTTGCTATGGTTATGCTATATGGTGGCTAGGGTGTTGTGAGCATCTGCTCAACGTTTCTTTGGAAAACTTAAAAGTTGTATTGAATTATCAGGGCTTTTATCACTGCATTGCATGTTTATGCGGCCTAATTTCAAAAATGAACTCATAAAGTTCAAATTTATGATAATGTATTTTCATGTTGCATTCTAATGAACGGCAAATGAGATGCATTATTTGAATCTCGCTCATTCTGTTCATCCACTCCTCCTCCAAACACACAAGAAGCTTCAATCAAGCCCTAAAGATGTTTAATGCATGTTGGATTGCACACGATTTCAGTCAATCCTCTGAGGAGAGACGGAATAATAGATTCAGAGAGAGCCGAGTCTAGTTTTCCTGCCTGGCTTAAAACGATGGGAAATTAGGACTCATTTACAGGGCGGTTTGTCCATAAAAGCAATTAGTCTTTCTCTCCTAGGATTCAGATCACAAGGGAACGTATGAAGGAGGAAGAGCTTCGTTTGCCTCTTTTATTGTTCATGCATATAAAGGAAAAACATATGTGGGATTTGAACACACAAACTTCTGATTTGGAGGCAAATGTGTGGACGCTTGTTTCTGCCGCAAATAAAAATAAATAAATAAATCAATAAAAGAAAGATTATTGTGACTGTTTATCTCAGAATTCTGCATTTTCCCCCACAATTCTGTTTTTTTTTTCTCACAATTGTAAGTTTACATTTAGCAAATTTTGTCTTTTCTCGCAATTGTGAGATTATATCTTGCAATTGTGACTTTTTCTCATAATTCTGACTTGTCTAGCAATTGCGAGTTCATATCTTGCAATTATGACTTTTTTCTCGCAATTGTGAGTTTATATCTCTCAGTTCTGACTTTTTTCTTGCAATTCTGACTTTTCTCGCAATTGTGAGTTTATATCTCGCAATTCTGACTTTTTTTTCCTACGAATTTTGACTTCTTTTTTCAAAGCTATAAGATATAAGCTCGCAATTGTGTTATAAAGTTCAATTTGTTTTGCAATTGTGAGTTTATATTTTACAATTGTAAATTTTTTCTTTCAATTCTGAAAATTTTCTTGCAATTACAAGTTTATATCTTGCAATTCTGACTTTTTTTCTGAGTTTATATCTTGAATTTCAGACTTTTTTATTGCAATTCTGAAATTTTTCTCACAATTGAGAGTTTATATTTTGCAATTCTGACTTTTTTTCTGAGTTTATATCTTGAATTTCAGACTTTTTTATTGCAATTCTGAAATTTTTCTCACAATTGAGAGTTTATATTTTGCAATTCTGACTTTTTTTCTGAGTTTATATCTTGAATTTCAGACTTTTTTATTGCAATTCTGAAATTTTTCTCACAATTGAGAGTTTATATTTTGCAATTCTGACTTTTTTTCTGAGTTTATATCTTGAATTTCAGACTTTTTTATTGCAATTCTGAAATTTTTCTCACAATTGAGAGTTTATATTTTGCAATTCTGACTTTTTTTCTGAGTTTATATCTTGAATTTCAGACTTTTTTATTGCAATTCTGAAATTTTTCTCACAATTGAGAGTTTATATTTTGCAATTCTGACTTTTTTTCTGAGTTTATATCTTGAATTTCAGACTTTTTTATTGCAATTCTGAAATTTTTCTCACAATTGAGAGTTTATATTTTGCAATTCTGACTTTTTTCTGAGTTTATATCTTGCAATTCTGACTATTCTCGCAATTCTGCTGTTTTTCTTGCAATTACGAGTTTATATCTTTCGATACTGATTTTTTTCCCTCGCAATTGCAAGTTTATATCTTCCAATTCAGACTTTTTTCTTGCAATTCTGCAATTTTCTCGCTATTGCGAGTTTATATCTCACAATTCAGACTTTTTCTGGCAAATCTGACGTCTTTTTTTTTTTTTTTTCTCGCAATTACCCGTTTATATCTCACTAACCTTGCGATTGTCAGTTATAAAGTCCAGTTCTAAGGGGGGGGGGGACTATTTTCTTATAATTACGAGATACTGTCACTATTCTGAATTCTGGGATTGTGTTCAAGTGTAAACACAATCAAAACAATCAAGCATACAATCAAAACTGGACTAGTTCGGATGTTCTTCTATAGCATCGCTTGAAGAACCTTTTGAAGCACCTTTATTTTTAAGAGTGTACATCAGCTGACAGGATGTCAAATTGGGATGTGATGTTTCCATAGAGACCGAATGAAGACTAGAGTGATGAATGGCATGATGTAAATCAATACGCTGTTATGAGGGCGCGCTAAATGATTTTATTAATGAAGTGCGCCACACTCCACAAGACAAACAGATAGATAATTATCATCTGCTCTTGAGCTTTACAGAGCAGAGATTAGATGAGGTCTGCGCTCGCATCAATATGCTGTCATATGAGCACCGCTGTGTGTGTGTGTGTGTGTGTGTGTGTGTGTGTCACTCGCACATGCAGATTATGTGCTGCATTTATCTGGATGTGCAGCAAATGTCTTTCCTAAATTTAACCTTTATTTAAGCAGGCAAATACTTTAAAAACAAGATTCATTCTTACTGGCAGGTTATTTTAGTATTATTAATATTCTAATACAGTATTAATAGTTTGATTTTTTAACTTATTTTCAAACCAGAATAATTTTATATAAGTATAATTAAAAAATATATATATTTTTAGTTTTCATTTAAATTTCAGTTTATGTTTTAGTAAGTATATGTAATTTTGCATTTTTGATATTTTTTAAAATGTATTTATATTTTGAATTAACATTTTTATTCTTTCAGTTTTTATTTTAATTTTAGTTTAAGTTTTAGTAATTTTGGTATGTGTGCTTTTGCATTTGTGACATTTTTTTAAAAACATTTAAAAAAATATTTTTAGCTAACATTTTTTATATTTAAATTTTTCATTTTAATATTAGTTTATGTTTTAGTAATTTTTACATTTTTTTTGTCATTATTTCTATATAGCTTAAATGAACTTTGATTTCAGTTTAATAATATTTCTGTTATTTAGTTATTTCTACTTATTTATCTGAGTTAGTTGCCAAATAAACATATTTTTTTGATTTTTAGTTTTCATTTTAATTTCATTTTAAGTTGTAGTAATTTTATGTAATTTTGCATTTTGACATTTTTATATTTTTAGTTTTCATTTTAATTTTAGTTTAATAATATTTCTGTTATTTAGTTATTTTTACTTAATTATTTGAGTTAGTTGCCAAAGCAACATATTTTAAATTTTTCCATCCAATGTATATATTTTATTTAAGCTTCCTTTCAAATACTGAATTTTAAAAATTTTTATATGAGTTTTAATTAACATTAACACTGCAGGACAGATGGAAATCTGCACAAGATTGGTATTTTTGTGAAGACTGTTTTCTAAACCCAAGGAAAAAGAAGTGAATGAATGAATGAACATTCATTCTAAACATTAAAATAAAGTAAATACAAACATTTATGCTCAAATGCTCTAACATCCATACTGTATACTGCATACGTTTTGAAGTACAAGAAACAGCATGTAATATGCAATGATAAAATGCATGTGCTGTGCATTTTTATTTAGCATATTTATGATAATATTTGGCATATTTAATTAAAATAATGTTTTAATGTTTAATTTTAAATAAAAAAGCAAGTCAAGCACATTGTATTGTAGGATACAGTATTCCACATACTGTTGCATACTGCACATTCTGACAAATGCATTAGATCATCCTAGTATTCTTACAGAAAATATGCATACTAAGCACAGAAACTGTGTAATAAACTATACATTTAAATGCAACAAGAAATTAATTGCACTTCAAAGCTGTTTGAAATGACGTGATTCATGATTACGAGCCGCAGCAGAAAGCTCACATCACAAGCAGTGTAAATGCAATTTGTTTTCTTATGCTTCTAGTTGTTGCTCCGCCTTGTTGTGAATTTCTATGAATATCTAAACAGCACCAGCACAAACATTGCATACATTAACACCAGGCTGCCGTTACCAGTTCAAGCACTAGATGGTGCTAGAAATCCTCGTTAAGAAGTCGCCGTCAGGAAATGATGGAGAGCAAGAGAAGGTTTTGCCCTCGAAAAATCTGTCCAAATTATTAATTAAAGCATAAGCCTTCCCTCGGGACTCGACAAACAAATAAAACTAACAACCGGCCTCGGCAATCGTAACGAGGATTAGGAGCTTCTGGAGCTATGCTGATAATATCATTATCAACAACCGAGATATTTGTACAAATGCACAAATTGAATTTAGATTGGGCACGAGGGCCAGAGCATTTCAGCAGCATGAACTGATTCGATGGCGTGAATAGGGCCAGACTGCAGGAGAGGTCATGATGAATACATTAAAAGCTGCAGAAATCAATAGCAATTGAGCAAAGGGTGCTTAATATGAAGGGCCGGCCCTTGATCACTGTGTGCTTTTTATCTGAGGCCACTTTTCATTTCGGCGGAGCTGCTAACATAAGCACTAAACGACCACATGATAGATTAAAGTCTATTATAAAACAGATAGTTAAAGGCTGTACAGTCGGATTGGATGAGCCACACTCATCGCTGCTGCAAAATAGCTGACGTAAACAAACCCGCTCTATATTAAAGCCTGCAGCTCTTCATGCGTCTTGAGGAAAGTGTGCTGGTGCTTTACTAAGTCATCAGATGCACCGGTTTCACCTGCTGGGCCAGAAAACGGGCGAAGAAATCCAGAGAGCAGAAGATCATAGATCGCCAGTTGCTAAGCAATCACAAAACAACCGCCTAGCAACGCCCTTCCAACCTCCCATAATAACCTATTTCCATGTTGACAACTTTTGCACAGACAAACATCATTTATTTAAAAAATGTAACAATCTTTTACTAATCTTTTACATAAAAAAATGTAGTTGTTCACTGATACTCTTTTAAAATGTAGATTTATCAGAATTGTTTATCCAACCAACCAACCAAAACAAAAAATACATAATTTTAATGACAAATTAAAACATACCGTTTTAATTATATATATATATATATATTGTAATAAAAATATTTTACTGACAAATTAAAAATTATAATTTTAGTCAGATTATATATACCTGTATATATATATATATATATATATGTATATAGAAATATATAGTAATAAAGGAATAAATAAATGACAAATTAAAAATGTAGTCACATTATATATTTTATGTAATACATAGAAAAATAATAAATATGACAAATTAAAAAGTATTACATTATATATTGTAATCATCCAATAATTTTCATGAGAAATTAAAAATGATCATTTTAGTTATGTAAAATGCATTATAAAACGTCTTTTTTATGTATATTTTTTCTACACATATTTTAAAGGTTCACCAAAATTCCCTATAAAACATCTTGTAAGTTTCAGAACTCAAAACTTTGTCATTAGTCTAAAAACAGCTTATAATGAAGGCAATCTGCCAAAACCACAGCTTTTACAATGTTCTACTCTATGATGTCATAGTGTGGATAAGCACCGCCTCCGCAGAAGAAGATCAACGCCTGCTTCGACGTCACTGCCTGTTTAGCCCCGCCCACCGATTCGCGCACATAGTGTTTACGAGAGAGGCAGGTCTATGCAGAAACCAAACGATAAAGATGCTCTGAAGACCACATGACACTGTGCAGTGCCAAGCATTGCCTTCCTTCTGATCCCAACGTTAGGAAAGAGTGAATGAACTTTATTTTTAATGAAGTTCCTGACCGCATCAGTAAGAACTTGGTCCTTTGTTCACTTCATTTTACCGCAGATTGAGTATTTATGCATTCAAACCTAAATCCATGCAGCGTTCATCTGTGAAGGATGTAGGCTGTCAAACATACACAACTGTTAGCCAATCACAGCAGTGGGCGTTTACTTCCGAGTCTGCGATCCGCCACGCCTATTCAAACAGAGCGTCTGATGAGGGGGTTAAAAACAGGACAGACAATAGCCCATTACTTCTAAATTATTAAATAGCTTTAGAAAATAGCGTATTACTTCTAACTCTAGCACTGCCTATTCTAATTCTATTCTTAAAAAAAACCTGTCCCTTTTAGACTTGCACTCTATTCATTTACTAACTGCTTGTTTTCTTAAAAAAAAAACTAACACTAGCTTCTCTAATCTTTTTGCATTCTATCTATTTGTTGTCTTTTGATTTATTATACAATTAACAAAAGCAAAAAAGGCCTCTAACACTACCTTGCTCTATTAAGCGTCTGCTAAATGACTAAATGTAAATGTAAATTAAGTTTTTTTGATGCAAAAATCTTGATCGCATTATAAGTGGCCCTCAGAGAACAGTACAAAATAAAAAAACAAAGGCAGTTCATGACCACTTAAATACAACTAGTCACCATTGACAGTACTGACAATATGATTTGAAAACTGCAGTGAAATAAATCAGTGAATAATGACGTAAATTTTGGCCTGTTCCTCATCTAAAGTCATCATATTAGGCTACTTCGGGAGCTATGCTATATTTTCATTTGTCATTGTAGAGCTTGACAGTCCCAGTTCTCATTCAGGATATCCTAAAACTGTCCACATCAAGTTTGGTTGAAAGATTCCCTTTAAAATCAGCTGACGGACAGTCCCACAATCCCCTGGGCTGACCGGAGGACACTCCGGCGCTCTCTAATTGATGTAAACAGAGTAAAGCTGAGTCAGCCTGTAAGCCTGCGTGATTGTGTGCATGTAATGAGTGTGTGTGTGTGTGTGTGTGTGTGTGTGTGTGTGTGTTTTATTCGTTTAGTTTAATGTAATCTAGAATAGCCAATAAACTGTTGTTTCATTATAAGAATTATTGTCTTGTGAAGTGAATTTTAAAGTTCAATCCCATGGGCAGACTGCTTGAATTAATGTCAGCTTTTCCTCGCCCTCTATTTTTACGTTTGCTAATGAGACATGAGACTGGAGAAATGTAATTAGAATATCCAAATCAATTAGAGCACGTTATTCCTACCGCATCAAAGCTCAATACAGACTTTCAGAATGTTAGAACTCGTGTTGTACAGCCCTCCTCCTGTGATATTTCCATTAATGGGTGTAGTGCTTAAAACGTTACGACCACCCCTATTATCTTTACAGCAGCTGTTTTAATTCATAAATGTATTATGTGTTCATGAACGTGAAGAGCTGGTCGAGTTCGGGTCTGATTGGCCGCCGCAACAAAACTGTGATTGGTCACTTTGCTTGTCAATCAAATGGTCTCATTCTGGTTCTGTCTAGTGTTATGCCGAGTTCACACTGCACGATTTTAGCCCGATTTTTCACTCGCCGACAAATGCCCGAAATCGGAGGCAAATCGGTGCTCGTTCACGCGAGTGACAATCACACAGAAAAATTTAAGGGGGTCTGAATACTTTCCGTACCCACTGTATATATAAATATATGAGATGACACTTGTGTGTGCGTTACCTGCATCTGCACGTCTCTCTACAAATAATGAAGCTGTGAAGCTTTAGTAGTTACTGCAAAAACAGCAATTTTAACCCCTTACTGCTGAGGAATATAATGTAGCGATCTAGTATCTAGACTATTTTATTCGTAAAAGTCACGGGGCAGCGTTGGCGATTAAACTGACTTGGAACTCCCTGTGCATTAAAGAGTTTTAATGCATAACTGCCAGCCAATCAGAATCCAGTATTCAGACAGACCATGGTATAAATATATATATATTCCACGGTTTAGGTTTAATTTATTTTTACTTTACTCACTTTTTACTTTATTTCTATATAGTAACTGTAGTGCTGTGACAAACTTATTTCAATATAAATATACATTTTAATGAGAAATTAATGAGAAAATTTTTTTGTAAAACACTATTTGTACTATGAAATATTTTGTATATATTTTGAACAAACATTAGCTACATTAAATTTAACAGTTTATAAAATGATTGTTTATATAAAAATCTGCCATTATGTTTTATCACCAATTCATATCATCCTGTTTAAAGTTATAAATAAATAAATAAATACATACATAAATTGAATGAATGAATTGAATGAATGATTGAATGATTTTTATAAAACTTTTTAGTATTTTTTTGTACACAAATTAAATTATTAAACTAAATTAAACAGCATATCCAAAAATGTAAATTAAATTAAATTAAGTCATTATGTACTCTCACCCATTTGTCATTCCAGTTCCAATTATTATTATTACTTATTTTTTCATTATTATTTCTTATATTCATCTTATTTTACTATTGGTTTACTTTTAATGCACAGTCGCTGCAGCTGGTGAGGTTTACATTTAACACAAGCTGTATTACAACTACGTATATACGTGTAATCAATAAAATCTTGAATTTTGACTGAAAAAGCTCCATAGTTTAATATATTTGGAGTCTTCTGACACCACTGTATATAACGAACAGACAAAAACAGAGGATTTTTAGAGAATACAGTCTTAAATTTCAGTCTGTTCCTCTTTTAAATGTGTCCAAATACACAACAGAACAACATGAAAGTGCATAAATTAAGACAGATTTCTGAGTGAACTATTCCTTTATAAGACTACATGAAACCTCCAGGCTTTACTTTGCAGCTGAACATCGTCAGCTTTGGAAATGTGTTAATTTGAGACAGTTAACTTAAAAAAATCTCTCAACACTTACGTAAAAGTTTAAATAACACATTGCCAGAGTCAAGTGCCACACTTGCACTTTATATATTTTAAAATACAGTGTAAATTGACTAAATCCAAATGAAGTGTCTGAAGTAACTGAGTGGATTTTCTTGGTCTTGGTGGTTGGAGTTGGACATTTGATGAGTTAAAAGCAAGTAAACTTAGCAACACATACCCATGTGCTAGAAACCACCTTAGTAACCATGCAACATCTATTCACAAGCACACACACATTTCCTTCATAAAATATACTGTGAATCAAACCTCTCTCGTCTGTGATGGAATATGATTTAATGCCAATATAAACAGACTGGTGTGTGCTTGTTGTTATCCTTAAGTAAAGACTGACTGCTTCCCTAACTTAATTAAACAGGCCCTGTGGGAAAGAGACGAGCCGAGCAGCGCGTAACAGCAGGTACTGTGTGTGCTTCGTCTCTTCTGTTGTTTTTACCTGTTTAGGCATCATTTTACATTTAACTTGCCTTAAAGCTGCTATTTTAAATTCTTACTTGTGAAAAAAGCTGCTTAAATGTAGGAAGCTATTTTTTTTTTTTACCACATAGCTCGCAGACTAACTTACTTTCTCTAAACGAAAGCTTAGTTAGCTCATTTTTCACGTGCATCATGTAGTTTTGGCCCAACAGTGCTAAAAATTAGACAACAGAAAACGAGTCTCAGATGACAGGGTGAATGCAGGCCAATCAGGATACAAAAGTACACTCTAAAAAATGCTGGGTTAAATACAACCCAGTGCTGGGTAAAATAGGGACAAACCTAGCAATTGGGTTGTTTTGACCCAGCGGTTGGGTTACTACCCAGAAGGTTGGGTTAAACATTTAACCCAACCGCTGGGTCAAAACAACCCAATTGCTGGGTTTGTCCCTATTTTACCCAGCACTGGGTTGTATTTAACCCAGCATTTTTTAGAGTGTATTTAATTTAATGCTGCTTTTGATTACAAAAATGTTTTATAAAATATATAGCCTATAATGTAACTAAAAAAATAAATCAAAATAAAAAGATTTAACTTAGCTTAAATTAATATTTTATTTTGTTTTGTTTTGTTTTACTTTACTTTACACTAATATATAAGCGACAGTGCACAATGACCGAATTACATTTTTTTGGGATAAACGGTTTAATTTAAATTAATTTGTGCATGAAAACATATACAAAAAATGTTTTATAACACAAAAATGATTGCCAGAAATATAACGTAAAATATTTATTTATACTGGAATAAGTTTAAGTCAATGCACTACAATTACTACATGGAAATAAATTAAATTAATTAAGAAATAAATTAAACCTAAACCTAAAAAAAATTATACGAATGACAAAAGCATGTATAACAAAGCATTAAAATCATGACAATGTTGATTAATTTTATCTTGCCATCAAAATCATTGCAAATATAATATGAGAATTTTGTCTTACACACAATCATCCACACAAACTATACTATATTATATATTTAACTATTTGGACTAAAGTACTGTTTAATTATGACTGTATTGACATGAAACATGATGTCTGTAAGAAGAGGTGAATGCATATGATATTATATTATATGATAGTATACTATATTATATTATAAAGCGAGGCTGTTGTCCTGTGAGCTCTGATGAAGCTCCGCAGGCGTGTGTTTGTGCTGAAGTACAGTAGTTTCTGTGTGTTTGCTGACACATCTACAGCATTACTGATGGTCCTATCACAAAGCAGCGCTGCTCGCTGATACATTACCGCTATTTGTGCTAAGATACCTAAAGAAGACTTTGGCGAAGTGGAAGTCATCCTTTCATTTAGACAGTTTTGCCTCCTGCAGTATGTGCTGGATGACAACCTAGATAACATGCATTAGCAGAGAGAAGAGCTCAGAGGAGTTTCTGAGGAAGGTTGTCATCAAACACCATTTGTTCAGATACGCCACTGTACTGATAACCACGAGAGAGAGTGTGCAGTCGCTTCTCAAAGTTCCTCAAGAAAGGTCTCGGGAGGCCAATGCTTTCCTCAATCCTCAAGGAAGAATTTTGCTAAGAGCTTATTATGACAGATTTGCAGCCTGTGATCAAAATGTAAGACATGTCTGAATACGGTTTAAAGCCCCGATTTGGCTCATTGTTTATTTTTTTTCTTGCAATAAAGTAATTTAAGTAATTTAATTTAAAATAAAATACATGCAACTTAAAATGTAATTTTATTCTATTAAATGTATACAAGTATATTTAAGGCTAGAGAGTTTGGGCTAATTTAAAATGTAATTTAATTCTATTAAATTAATAAATAGTAATAATTCTTTAAAAACAATAAATAAATAAAAATAAACTAACTAACTAGATTAGACTAGATTGGGGCTATAATTGCAATTAAAAACAAACAAACAATCGATAAATAAATAAATAAATAAAATAAATAAATAAATAGAGTAGATGGTTGGGGCGAGTTGCAATTTTATTTGAAATTTTATTTTAAAAAACAAACAAACAAACAAATAAAGTAGTCAAGGGCTATAGTTGCAATTTTGAAATGTAATTTTAATAATAATAAAAAAACTAGACTAGATTGTTGGGGCTATTGTTATTTAATCTAAACAAACAAACAAACAAACAAACAATAATCTATAATGTAGTCAAGGCTGGATAATTGGGGCAAGTTGCAATTTTGAAATCTTATTTAATTATATTAACTTTAAAATATAAAACTAAAACACATTAAATAAAATCTATAATGTACTCAAGGCTAGATATGGGGCTAGTTGCAATTTTATTTAGTCTAAATAAATAAAGAAAGAAAGAAAAAAGAAAGAGAAAGAAAGAGAGAAAGGAAGAAAGAAAGCAGTCAGGGCTAGATAGTTAGGGCTAGTTGCAATTTTGAAATTTTAATTATATATATATAGATAGATAGATAGATAGATATCAAAAGAGATTTCAAAAATTTAATTAAAAAAATTCACACACACACACACACACACACACACACGCACGTCTGGTTTGCTATGCTTGTGGGGACTCTCCATAGGTGTAATGGTTTTTATACTGTACAGACCGTATATTCTATTGCCCTACACCAACCCTACCCCTAAACCTACCCCTCACAGGAAACTTTCAGCATTTTTAGATTTTCAAAAAACTTCATTCTGTATGATTTATAAGCTTTTGTACCCGTGGGGACCACAATTTAGGTCCCCACCGTGACACGAGTCCCCATGAGTCTGTGTGTAGCCAGGATTAAGTCCCTACCAGGTTATATAAACCAGCACAC
>NW_015664702.1:361658-363214 GCF_001515625.1 Sinocyclocheilus rhinocerous
TGATTTATAAGCTTTTGTACCCGTGGTGACCACAATTTAGGTCCCCACCGTGACACGAGTCCTCATGAGTCTGTGTGTATTCAGGTTTAAGTCCCCACCAGAATAGAAAAACAGGTACACTCACTCACACACAGACACACACACACACACACACGGACACACACACTGTCTGGTCAGCTATCCTTGTGGGGACTCTCCATAGGCGTAATGTTTTTTCTACTGTACAGACCGTATATTCTATTGCCCTACACCAACCCTACCCCTAAACCTACCCCTCACAGGAAACTTTCAGCATTTTTAGATTTTCAAAAAACTTCATTCTGTATGATTTATAAGCTTTTGTACCCGTGGGGACCACAATTTAGGTCCCCACCGTGACATGAGTCCCCATGAGTCTGTGTGTAGTCAGGTTTAAGTCCCCACCAGAATAGAAAAACAGGTACACACACACACACACACACACACTGAGGCTAGTTCATACAATAACAATAACATGGTAAGGACAATTTAGATAAAAATGGAATGAAATTCATTCACTTTTTTGTACTATTTTACAGTTAATTTCCACCATGATGTGTAAAAAGAAATTCAAATGTTGTCACGTGTCACAATTTACTTTTATCAAATGTTCAATTTTCTTCAATCAACAGTAACTTAATTATGGATTTCTCAAAATGAGATTAGTGATTTTATTTCTTTTTCAAAAGCACACCAATTCATCCCGTTTGTGGAAAGTGTCAGTAATGCTCACTGCTCAGTATTAACAGACTGTGAAGAGCTTGATTTAATGTGCTTTGACTCTTCTCTTCTCTGTCCTGACCACACCTCAACATTCATTTAACACTTTCACTGTTTTTATCCTCTCCTGTAGCTGTTACATTCACTCACTGAGAGCTAAATGAGAGACTGTATCATTTATGCTCCATTGTGTAAACGCTTCATCCTGACAATGAAGCCATAGATGATAATCAATTGGTATTCATCTTTAGTCGCTGCTGCACAAATGTTGGTCTGATGCTAATATCATCGCTGCGAGATAAAGAGGCACTTGAGCAGGACAGTCACATTCACCAGCCAAAATATACAGCTCTCACACATTAAAACCACATCAGTCTTTGAGAGACCAAACCATGAGAAAATCTTACGATTGAGAGAAAACATTAGCATTAGCATCCTGAATCAACCTCAGAGAAGTTAAAGGTGCTGATGTGAAAGTGCAAGAAGCAAGCTTTTAATTCTTTATGTAATTTTACATCAAATGAACTGTGATTTTAACAAATATGGTTAAAGAAAAAGTTGTTCTGACATTACTTACTCCACTTTAACTTAAAGGGGTCATATGATGCTGCTAAAAAGAACATTATTTTGTGTAAAGATAAACTGTTGTCAGTCATGTTGTCTTTTAAAATCCAGACATCATTGGCAATGTTACTGTTTTAGTTATGCAAACAAAAACTCATTTTATTTGTTGTTTGTTGATTTTAAATGTAAAACTTGGTGAAATGATTTGTGTGTCAGTACTTTTTGAACATTTCCAGCACATTTTAACAATACCG
>NW_015664702.1:364015-366062 GCF_001515625.1 Sinocyclocheilus rhinocerous
GAACAGCCCCACTTTATAAACATTATGTCCTCTTCTGGAAGGCCAAACAAAGTAGTTTCGCTTTCACAACGAAACAGCGTCACACACCGCGGCCTTGAGTGAGCGGAGGCCGCGGGGCCTAGAGTGAGCGGAGGCCGGCTTGAGTGAGCGGATATCGTCCTCTTTTGGAAGATCAAACAAAGTAGTTTCGCTTTCACAACGAAACACACAGCGTCTCGACATGGCGGCATCAATACTACAGCGAGAATAAAAGTTAGCCTTCTTTCTTTGCTTGAACATTTGGGCGGCGTTATGCAAATCTTCCCACATAGTGAGGTAGATATGTGGGGGCGTGTTAGAACGAGCCGTTTTAGGTAGGTGTGGCTGACTCTGAACTTTTATAAAGAATATCTCTTTGGATTTGAGACTTTAGTCTTTGCAACTTTACAGATCTTCTTTATGCACCAAAATTGAAATCGCATCATATGACCCCTTTAAAAAAGGTCATCCAGCGAGTGAAACTCAAGAACCGGATCAGTCCGATTTTTGAACAGATCTTTTAGATTGAATCACTGAGTTAGTCAGTTAAACTTGTAAACCAGATCAGTCTGTTTTGTAAACAAATAATTTAGACCGAATCACTGAGTTTAATTCGAGCACCAGTTAAAGTCCGATTTGTGAACAAATCTATTAGAGTGAATCCTTGAGTCAGTGAGTTGAACTCGAGAACGGGATCAGTTTTAGGGATGTAACGATTACCGGTTTGACGATAAATCGTGATAAAATACCCCACGGTTAGTATTACCATTTCATATTTTAATTAACACTATAACCGTATTCGATTACCGCGATTTGAACAACTGAGGATAAATAAATACTGTACTGCACTGGGCTCCAGTGTGCAACCAAATGGGCGCATTTTGCGATAATTTTTTCTGCCGGTGCGACAAAATGTTGTGTGCGGTCGCACTGGCGCAACCACAGCATTATTTAACTCATAAGCACTGCATTTCTGCTGCATATGAGAAACATCAAACGGCAAATGAAACTGAAAGCATAACGAAACCGCGCTACTCGTTTGAGCTGCGCAGCGCTTCGAGTGTGGAGCCTGGTTTATACTCGCCGCGTCAGGAGCACGAAGCTGCGCGCAGCAAAAATGACGCGAACATTGAAGAAACGATGGATGGTTTTCATGCTAAAGTAAAGTAAAAGACCGCTTCTTAAACCAAAGGTGAACATGTTGGTATTCTTGTGGGACAAAAACATGCAAGCACTGTCTCCGACAGCAAGTTTAGTTTTACTTTTCTTTTTGTTTTCATTTTGAAAAGCTTGTTATCTTTGCTGTTTACCTCACGTTATGCTATGGAGGCTCTCTTTTTTATTTATTTGATTCCTCAGTGTTTGCTAAACGTTCTCCCTGTTGAAAAAAACAGCATATGCTGGTTAGGTATGTTTTGACGCTGGGATGCTGGTTTAAGCTGGTCCTTTGCTGGTTTATGCTGGTCATTTGCTGGTTTAAACTGGTCCTTTGCTGGTTTAAGCTAGTCCTTTGCTGGTTTATGCTGGTCCTTTTGGTGGTTTATGCTGGTCATGTGCTGGCAAAGGACCAGCATAAACCAGCAAAAGGACCAGCATAAACCAGCAAAGACCAGCATAAACCAGCAAAGGACCAGCATAAACCAGCAAAGGACCAGCATAAACCAGCAAAGGACCAGCATAAACCAGCAAAGGACCAGCATAAACCAGCAAAGGACCAGCATAAACCAGCAAAGGACCAGCATAAACCAGCAAAGGACCAGCATAAACCAGCAAAGGACCAGCATAAACCAGCAAAGGACCAGCATAAACCAGCAAAGGACCAGCATAAACCAGCAAAGGACCAGCATAAACCAGCAAAGGACCAGCATAAACCAGCAAAGGACCAGCATAAACCAGCAAAGGACCAGCAAAAGGACCAGCATAAACCAGCAAAGGACCAGCAAAAGGACCAGCATAAACCAGCAAAGGACCAGCAAAAGGACCAGCATAAACCAGCAAAGGACCAGCAAAAGGACCAGCATAAACCAGC
>NW_015664702.1:366091-368086 GCF_001515625.1 Sinocyclocheilus rhinocerous
AATAAAAGTTTTATAAGCTAGTTTGTCATTGTATCTTACTGTTTTATTGTTGTTATGCTTTTTAATTAAGAATAACAATGAATCCATCTTTTGTTTTAGTCTTAAAAAGTGAAAGGTGTGTAGATCAAAAAACGGACCGAATTAGCATGCCCTGCTGTAAATTTTGACCGGTTGATGAAAAACAAGCTTATGTGGATTCTACACATTTAAACAATAAGGTATCTAGTATTATTTATGGAGCAGATAAATACATATAATCATTTATTAAGCAATTATCATTTTGACTTGACCCTTTTCTTTATTTAAAAGCTGAAATGTGAGGTTTACCATTTATGAAACTTTTTCAAAGCTTTATTTGAACATTTACATGAGATATTTGAACATGCTATTAGATAAACTGTTGTCAGTCATGTTGTCATTTAAAATCCGGACATCATTTGCAATGTTATTGTTTTAGTAATGCAAACAAAAACTCATTTTATTTGTTGTTTGTTGATTTTAAATGTAAAACTTGGTGAAATGATTTGTGTGTCAGTACTTTTTGAACATGTCCAGCACATTTTAACAATACTGTGATAATACTGATAACCGTGATCATTTTGGTCACTATAACCGTGATAAGAAATTGTCATACCGTTGCATCCCTAATCAGTTTGTTTTGTGAACAAATCTTTTAGACCGAATCCCTGAGTCAGTGAGCTGAACTCGAGAACCGGATCAGTCCGTTTTATGAACAAATCTTTTAGTCAATAAGTTAATTTCCAGAATCAGATCGAAAGAATCATGTGTTTGTTGACGAATCAGTGGTCACTATTTATAAGTCAAACTTTCCAGTGAGTATGCTAATGTTGTATGGATTGGTTTTATGATAATTTAATGATACTTCTAATGCTTTACATCCTCAGTCCTCATTGACATTCATTATATTTGGCAATTATAAATAATGCACATTTTAGCTACTATTTGTTATAAACAGACGCATTCCTTTAGGTTTTTGGCTGTAAGGTGTGTGTATTTACACTGAACTCTGTTTTTAAAGGTTCAGCTGGTTTAAAGACACCTGACAACAGGTCAAACTATGAAGATGGAGCTTCTTTGAGATTTCATATGACAGCTGATGGATGTTTTCAGACAGCCTCCTGCCCTCAGGATTGTGTTATCATCTTGGCAAGGTCAGGAACCGTACAATCATAACACCACCACAGGTTGACATAATAAAAATGATGAAACCATGGGAAAATTCCAAGGCCAACTTTTGATTGTCTGATAACTTCTTGTGTGTGAGAACCTATATATTACTTGAAATGTACATATCATTATCATTAGTAATATTCTTTAAATAATATTAGAATTACATTAAAATTATTCATATTATTCATATTATTATTATTTAAATGATTACAAATATTAAATATATTATTTTTGGTACGTCATTTCTATGTTTTAATTTAACATATATACACATTAAATATTGGGCATGTAACATAGTATTCTGAGAAGTAAGTTCTTGTATTATGCAAGACCTGCTTAAACCATCAAAAACAGCTAATATTTAAAATGTAAATAACATTTAATTATTATTAATAATATTGCTTAAATATTTGTTATTATTAGTATTATTATTTAAAAGATGATAAATATTAAATATTATTTTTGGTATTATTATATAATTTCTGTTATATCTTGTTTTTAATATAACATCTTATAATTACATTAAAAAAATTTTTGGACATGCAACAGTATTCTTAGTATTATGCAAGACCCGCTTAAACCAGCAAACATATTTAATAATTGAAATGTAAATGTTATTATCATTAATAATATTATTTAAATATTATTAGGATTATATTAAAAGCATTGATATTAAAATGATGATGATGATAGTAATTATAATAATTATTATTATTTAAAATATTAGAAATATTTATTTTTTGTATCATTATATATTTTAAATGTTTTTAATATAACATATACACACACACATTAAATATTATT
>NW_015664702.1:368129-369562 GCF_001515625.1 Sinocyclocheilus rhinocerous
TATAAAGTATATGTATTTTAATATTTAATATATTAATTTAATATTTAAATAATATAAACCCTTTGCTTTAATTAGCTTCAGGCAAATATGAATGGTAGACACATTTCTTTATCTTCCAAAAAATTTTCAAAAATATGTTCAATACAAGTGTGTATCTCTAAACATAAAGGTTGCATTTCAGAGTATGTGTTAATGTGACATTTAAAATGCAAATAAAAAAAAAACAAAACTGAATACATTTGGTGCTGAAATAAAGATATTCACCTGCAAGCCTGTGAGTGAAAAGTGTTCATGATAATTAGTACAAGAAAGAATTAGTGCCACACCATTTGAAGCACAAAACAGCATGTCAGGGAATTCTTCATCATTCATTAGTTTGAGTAATTGCAAACAGCTTTCAGATAACCCAGACTAAACCAAAGTCACTTATCAGAGCAAATGTTATTGCACTCTCCGGTCACGGGCAGAATTATTTCACAGTTCGCTCTGGATTACAGGAGACGAGCAGAAGTTGAAAGCGAGGCCTAATGCATACTGCAAAAATCATCTGCTTTCTTCAAAGCACTGGGAGAAATTCACACTGCGCGTCTGGTGCGAGGAAAGTGCGCTAGAGACTTTAATCACGCTAAATGATTGGAAAGCCTCTAACAGCGATGCTGCGTTTCTGAAGCTTAAGTCAATCAATAAGTAAAGAACGGGGAAAAGACAAAGTCGAGAAATGTATTGCTCTCATGCAGCACGCAGAATCTCTTACTCTGATAGTTGAAGACTGAAATAGAAACGAGCGCTTGTGGCTAATTAGATGTAATTAGCTTCAGTCGGTCCAGATGATTCGTATCCAGCTGTCAGGAACCTCAGCTTGAGAAAGCACTCAATTACATCTGTCTTCTGCCCTTCACAGGGACAATGATCCAGTAATTACAGAGGTACATCTGCATGTTTTTCTCTTAATTATCTATCAGAAATATCTAAAGACAAGGTACATTCAGGTAAGATTAAGGTACATTTAATCTTACATTCAGATTAAAGCAACACACAATAAAGTAAGGACGCCGATGGAGGTACAGTTATGCTAGCAGATAGTAATACCATGGTACTCTGGTATATACAGTAGTATGAACTGATTACCATATGCATGTACCATGGTATTTGCATAATGAGTTATTTTAAGAATGCCATATTGTATGTCCAATAAAAAAACAAAAAAAACAAGAATAACAATACAAAAAAGTTCATATTAAGTTAATATAATTAGAATAATAAATTAATATAATATAATTTAAATAATATTATTAATAATGAAAACAACATTTAAATAATAATTAATGTACATATAATGTAAATATAAATTAAATTTTAAATATTAAATATTTTTTGCTGGCTTAAGCAGGTGTGTCTCTCAGAGAAGGATAACTGGGATTGACCTAAAAAAA
>NW_015664702.1:369608-391340 GCF_001515625.1 Sinocyclocheilus rhinocerous
ATAATATATAGCTTTATATTAATTCTACTTTAGATATCAATATCAATATCAATATATATATATATATATATATATAAACATAATATACTAGTTAAGGCATTAGATCGGATTTGTCATTTTATGGAACCTTTTAATGGAAGATTTTAATGTAGTAATACATTATATTGAAAATATAAAATGTATATAATAAATACCACCAAAAGCAATATGCAACATTAATAATATATACACTACCGGTCAAAAGTTTGGGATCAGTAAGACTTGTAATGTTTTTTAAAGAAGTCTCTTCTGCTCATCAAGGCTGCATTAATTTGATAAAAAATACAGAAAAAACAGTAATCTTGCAAATGATTGAACTAGCAGACAACTTGAGAGGAGATTATCAAATGCAATGAGCTTCCTGGGCACCGTTACATACGGTATACGGCTGTGTGCATGCATGAGGAAATTGTTATCGGTCTGTGAAGGAGAGAGAGAGAGGTATATAGCTGGAAATAGACTAATGAATGGCTTTGCTAGCGCTTGATGCATGGGAGGAATTCTACAGGTGCTAATGCATAGATATGATTTATAATTCAGCAGATATGACAGCAGTGTCACTGTGATGGGATTATATTAGTATTAAAGGCTGCAACCTTTTAGGCAAAGCGTGTCTAAATATAATGTTATCATCAACACGTTTCTTGATTAGTTAATCTCAGAAGTTTTCAAAAGAGTTTCACATGTAATAGACCGCAACAGTCAACATTGCATTTGTTTTCTCCGTAGGGAAATTGATTTTTAACGATAACTGATAACCCTTTAAAGACAGACCTGTTTTGAGCTCCGAGTTTGTTAATCGATGGTACGCTAGATGCTTTTGTTGAAGCCATCTGTTCACATTGATTCAATTTATTTTTAAAATAATCCTGTTCAACAGCAGAACTCGTGGTGAGAATTACATTACCCATGATGCTGTGCAGAAAATTCCACCAATCAGAGAGTTGCAGTGAGCAAAGCGCTCCAAAGCTCCACCCACTCCAATGCCTCTTATTAAGAAACCACAACTAGATCCTAGTGAACTGGCAAATTACAGACCCATCTCAAATCTTCCTTTTATGGTGTTATCTGTGCAAAATACCACTTTTTATGTGGTTTTATTCGACTGGAATTGTTTACAATCAACACGTCCATCTTGGTTTTCCGGTCCACTTGGGTGTGACGCCGTTCCCAGCTCCTGAATTCCGAGATAAATGGAACACAGCTTTATTTCATATGCAAAGATGTTACACAATCAAAGCTGTGGGCATTTACACTGAAGTCTTTAAAGTGAAAATGGCCTTTAATTTCTAAATTATGACAGTTTTTGATGTAGCCTATACATATCCAACTAATGTTGTAACCTCACCTCATGAAACAATACAAAACTTTAAAAAAATGCAGTTCATGCCCCTTTTAATTGCACCCAAATGCATCGATTTCTCCAGGTAAACAACAGCAGGATTCACAAAGTTAAATAAGGTTCAGTTAATGAGGTGTTTACGGCTGTTTTCACACAGTTCCATTGCTTTCAACCACTAAGGTTTGTGCTCATTGAAGAATCAATATCAGTCGTATACTGATATATATAGTTTATCCTTCTATTAGATTTGTCTTTTAGGATGATTTTTGAAGAAAACTTGTCTTTAAGGATGGGTTATAATAAAAATTAAAATAAAATAAGTCAAACTTTTCCCTTATTTTTAAGACTGTTCTGCAGAATTTTATTGTGATCTTGTCTTACCTAGATAGATATATAGATTATTTATTTACTTACTTAAACACTATGTCTGTGTGTGAACACACACATACACCCCCCCTCCCCCCCCACACCCACACCCACACAATGCATTTGGCCATTTATGAAATGCACTAAAACAAAATGTCACTATAAAACCTCATTTATTTTGCATATCAGACTCGCATTTAGTTGTTAAAATCACCAAAAAAAAAAAATGCAAACATGCAAAACTCAGTCCAAACCAGATCCGTGTTTGATCTGAAGTCTGGTGAAAGTCTCAGTTTGAAGATTCAAATTCGATTTCAAGTAGTTTTTCATCATTTGGCCACATCATGCAAAGTGCACAATATTGTCAGAACACACAATATCCACTGTTTTTTCCTCATACAGCAGACTCCGCGACTCAGTGTGTTTTCATGCAGATATGCATGCATATGTGAAATGCTGATGTCATAATGGACATGAATACAGATCATGTTTCTCATGCATGTGAGAAAGTCTGACATCATTGCTATAGCAACCGATATACTGTATGTAAGATATGAACAAAACTTTCTGAACAAACAGAACTAATTTCATTGCTTACAAAATCTTGGAAAACCTAATTGAATCTGAGCATGTTTTGAACGACACCCATAGTCATCTGACATTTATCTAAGGCATCTTCTAGTACACTGTGGACAGTTACTTGAGATTATGGCTTGACAAATGTGAATAGAATAGAATAGAATAGAATATACATTATTGTCCCATTCCTGGGAAATTTGTCTTGGACACCATGAATAGATACAAAAACTTAACTAATAGATAATAGATATCCCAATATTTCCCCAACTGATAGATTGCATTGAGAATTGCAAACATTTTTTGTATTACAAGTTTTCTGAAATGCTATATTTAAATAAGCAAATTAGGCATTATCTAATTAAATATGCACTGATCTACATACATTTTGAGAACAAATCTTTGAAAGCTATATTAAGTCAGGTTCAAAAAATGTTTTTGCACAGAGGATTTTGTATATCTCTTTTTATCACTCTATAAATCAGAAAATAAATAAATACATATTTATTCACTATTTTTAAGGAATAAAATGTTGTATAAATTCAGACAAATTATATATGAACAAACCACTCTGTAAAAACCTTCAGAATATGGACAGGAAAAAAAAATGAAAGAAAAACTTTCAAGTTTGGTATGTATAAGTGCTGCTGAAACAGTGAAAAAAAACACTCATCTTCAGAAAACAACTTTTAAAGATACTTATTGTAATTTAAATCTACAGATGCAAATAGATAAAGTGCAATAAAAGCATCACTTAGAAGTGTATTTCAGATGTTTTCTTTCCACTAGTTTGAAACAACACTTTATAAAAAAAAGCCAAATAGCAAAACATCTCAAAACTGACCAATGCATGAAAAAACACTGTATGCATTCATTGCAAGGTTTGAACCAGTAACCCTTTGCCCCCGAACTTCAACCACTACGAAATGCCACTCTATTACTGTCAGGATGACTTCTAGAGAACAAAATCCAAGATTAGAAATAAATCAAGCATGCCGGATCTGAAGGACATAACATTTTTACAAAGTGAAATGCCTTTAGAATCATCTTTTGCGTTGAGGATTGGCAAAACATATGATTACCACAACAGCTCTCGAGTCACTGCAGTTGTGTGTGTTCATGCCAAACACAAACCATCAAACACGCTCTTAATGGCCCGTTGTCCGTCAGCAGAGACCGCTGAAGCGACTGCAAGGATTCAGTCAAAGTCCCTCCACTCCAAACCAAACTACAAATAGTTCTGATAAACCTGAAAGTATTTAAAGAGACAAGATAATGAATCGTTCTTTACCTGCATTTCACAACACTTCAATCACTGTCACACACGCTCAGCGTGAAGGTATTAATATAGACCTGGGAAAGTTCTCCAACAGAGCGCCAGCTGTCGTCCTATTCAGCCGAGGCAAATCTCAATTAAATTAGCCTGAATAGGTGCACACCGCTATGTAAAAAATGACAATTCAGTACCCGGTCCTTTATTTAAAGGAATATGTTGGTGGTGTCGTTACGGATTGGTTTCCTCGAGGTGCCGCGTTTGCACGGAGCTTGAGGGAATTTCGCCACCCTAATGTAATCAACCAGAATCACATTTAATTTCCCTCTACACAAGTGAATTAAAGCTGAGATGTGTACGCACAAAGAAGAATATGATAATGGAGAAAATGGGGAAAAAATTCACTGAGGAAAAGTTTTAATGAGATGACTGTCCAAATAATTAGTTTAATAAACTGTTATCAGAACGTACGGTCCGACACCGTAAAATTACAAGACAATTATGGCCGCATACCTTTTTTTGTTGTTAAATAGTTGTTGTTAAAAAATTGTGAACTAATCAGTCAACTGCACTGAAACATTATTAAAGCACTGAAGGCTTATATCGGGTGATTTTGCTATGAGTTTTGGTGAAAGTCAACATAGACTTTTATGTCAGAATACAGAAATAATTGAAGTTCGGTCATGATTGACAGTGCTATTGGGAAGCATGTCACACAAAGGGTTTGAAGACTGATGTTTTTGTCCTAAAATAAAAATAAAAATCTTTCACGCTCCCTGACAATTTTCTCAGGCGGCAAAACATGATTTTTAACACCTTATTAATCAGAGTTTCTCAAAAGCATTGTAAGACTATAAGTAGATCATAGAGATTCTTTTGGGAAGTTCATCTCAGGGTTTCTGCAGGTTTTATGAAGGTAAATTTAAGACTTTTTAATTACCTTTTTAAGATCAAGTAAAGAAAATTTTTGTTTCAAAGCAAGACAAATTTTCATACCCCACTGAAAGATATTTGTTACTTTTAAGCATAAACAATCAAAAATCAAGCCTTCATATTTAACATTTGCATCTCAAGTAAATGTATCTTGATTTGTTTAGATTTTTAGATGTTTTTATTGGAAAACAACAACAACAACAAAAGACTGACAAGGATATCCAAGGCATATGCAATGCATGCAACATTTAATGCAATGACTTTCTGCTCTGATTCAAGACCTTTTAAGGCCTTCATTTGTGGAAGTTCAAATTGAGACTTTATAAGAATACCTGATTATTATCTTGTTCTTAACTGCTTTTTGCTTCAGAACCCATATTTAGCATATCATTTGACCAAACACAAACGTTGTTTCCTGGATCCTAAAGCACATGCATCATTTTGTCTGGTGTTGAAATGCCTTTTCTGTTCAGCTTAAATTGCAGAATCAGCTGTAAGTAAGATAGTCATACCCTGATTAATTCAGCAGCAACATTGTTTCAACCAATGGTGTGAGTAAAATCAAACACTGAAATTAATGAATGATGCATTTCCGAAAAATATGTTCTCAAGCCTTGAGCTGAACATAACCAGTGATCATAATTTCTAAATAACTCTTGAATTTCAATTATTCTAGCCAGTAATTAACAGACTGTGTTCACACTCACTACAAGTGAATATTGTTTATTTTATCTGAGCATGTAGTTTTTGGTTTATAATTTTTTTTAAGGATGAGGACACGCCATGCATGATATGTTTAATAAGTCATGTTTTTCCATGATTTTAACTCATCGAAATCATTTAACCAACTTTATTTTTTATATTGTACAAGATTCAACTCCAGTTTAATATAATTTAAGTTGAAATGACTTGTACAGCCATTTGATTATATTTAAAAATTTAAGGTAGCAACTGAACTTAAGTATTTAAATTAGTAGATGAATTTTTTTTTACAGCGTAGAGCAGTTTTACATACATTTCTGGTAATGTCAGTTAATACAAATAACATTTCTTTATAATGCAATAACATTAACAGATACAAGTTTTGGCTTTAACATTTTGAAATCAACATTAAGATTAATAAACACAGTATTGTTCATTTATAGTTCATGATAACAAATGAAACAACTTGAAAAGTCTTAATGTAATCCATTTCTTTCTCTGTAATCTATTTCTATACGATGCACAATTTCATATGCATTTTTCCCAGCTGTCCTCAACATTTTTGGGTCGTGACTCACCAGTTAACCTACTATTCTACAGTATATACTAGTGATGAATAATTCACAATGGTGAAAAAAAAAAAAAATCATCCCAGACGGCACATGCACCTTCTTTCTCTTGCTCAGAAATGTAGATGTTCACATGCTGTACAATATTGCACATTATCTTTTTCTTCAGAGCTGAATCAGATTTTTTCAAAGAGCTCCTCGTTTCTTTAGTTCAAAAGCCCATCTGTGAGGCTACAAAACACCACGTCAGATAATTAATCCGACAAGCTGTAGAATAAAAGAAACAGCAGCTCAGTCAACGAACGTACAGGAACCGTTGGTTTTTGAACAATCAAACATGTCCGTGCGAACATATGCTGGAGAAATCAGACTTATTAGACAGATCAGGAAACAGCACAAACATGCATACGGACAAAACCATCTGCAATTTGATGAACACGGTGACAGGAACAGGAGGCCCGTGACGTACAGCAGGCTAATGAAAACGTATGTCTCATCACAGGACTTCCCCAGCGCTCGGCCCTGTATCTAATGGCACTGTCAAGGCGAAACAGGAAAAACACAAGACGGGAGATCAGGGTTCGGACGGCCGAGACAAATGACAGAGGTTAGGAGTTACACGGAGCATCTTTCATCGCGTCCTTCCCAGCATCCCAGCACTTGGCGAAAGAAAGCAGAGATGAGAAAGAGAAGAAAGATTGAAGGTACTGTAGGGCGCTCGTGCTACGTATGCATTAGAGAGGAACGCAATATGCACTTTTACATTTGATGAATGACTCTGCAGGGATATCTAATCCTCTTCCTCCATCACCTCTCTGGAAAAAAAAGATTAGTTCAGGCTTATTTTAGAATTCAACTCCCTTAGTCAACATCTATTTTATCCATGCAAACGAGATGGGAATTAAAAGTACATTCGCTGAAATATTGCACTGTTGGATTTGTAATGAAATGATATTCATTCACGTTTGCCAGACAGTGAGCTGCTGCAAAGATACACTGACTTTTATATTTAATGGCATGAAAAGGCCTCAATTTGATTCCGCTTCTCATTCCGGCAGCTAATAGAAAGACGGGTTTTAGTGCAAAAATATGGGTAGCAGTGCTGGCGAAGCTGTACTTAACTACAGCTTACTCAAAAAAGTATTTAAACTCCAGTTAATTTACTCATTTAAAACAGGTGTTAGTCGCACGACAAGGTGCTAACAAAAAGCAACATGAGGAAAAACAGTAAATAACCGTGTTACTGTTTAAGTGCCAAAGTAATGTCATGCTACAGAAAACGTAGTTAACGTAGTTTAAAAAAATCTGAATTTCAATGATAAAAAAGATTGTAAAAAGGCTTTTTATATGGTGAAAACCTGTAATAAATCTAACAGAATGTTTCATGTATTTTACAGTAAAATACTGTTTAATTTAGATTTTTAAAATAAAAAAATAATCCTATAATAACAGTGAAAAACCGTACATTGACCCAGAATCCCTTGTGTGACAGCTCACATTAGCTGTACCTAGGGTCTTATGTTGTTAAATGAATGTTTATGGTATTATTTTAGTGTCATTTATATAACCATGTGGTGATTTGAGTGTATGACACTTTCTATATATTAGTATTTAACTCAGCTTGTGGAAAAGCTGCTTGTGATGAACTTGATTCATTGTGTGGTTTTACCTTTATCACTTGTGTTTTTAAGGTATTTGTCACTGTATAATTAATTTAGCAAAAAAAAAAAAGATTTTAGTATTTTACTAGGGTGATATATTGACATTATATAAGTTACATTATATAAGTTAATGAAATACAGTTTTTAACTGTAAATTTGGTAAAGTTCTGGCAACCAAAGCTGCTGTTTTTTTTACCGTAAATTTCACAGATATTTCTTATAGTGAATCATTGCAACCAACCAACACATTGCAACCACTAAAACACTGTATACAGTTGGTGTTTTATAATGATTTGACGTGTCTCTCCTCCATTTGCTGCTAATATCATACTAACATCTTATTCCTCGTGCATTTCAGACAAGGAAACAACAGGAGTAGCTAAATTTGATGTCAACAAGCATGTAAACCTTGAACATGTGCAGTTGCCACCTAAAATAACGAACTCAACTTGACCTTTACTTTCATTGCTGTAACATTGATGTCAGATTTATTCAGTCATATTAAACAATGTCTTTGAATGTCTTCACATGTCTTGATTGAGACACTAAACTTTCAAGGTCTAATAATAAAAAAAAAATAATGCACATTTAAATATTTAAAATGTATATATATATATATATAATACTGACTGTACATAAAGCTCCATTAATTTTTAGTCCATTCAATTACTGGTCTTTATTGCACAGCATAAAATATAATGTTTTATGGTGCTACATTATCTATGGTAATGAGTGGTTTGATGGTTAAACCCGTTCTACTCGAGCTGCTTACAGTCTAAGCCATGGCATCATGGAGGGGTGAATCCGGAGCCAAGGATGTCTACATTACCCACTGACGTCTGATCCCGCGGCTCAATACCGGATTACAGGAAAGAGGACAGTGAGGTCATGTGCAATTACTCAAATGAAGCTCTGCAAACGGCACTACATTAAAGGCCTCTGAAAAAATCAAATTATGTCAAGGCTTGAAGACTTTGTTAACAATTAAAGTGCCATGCATTATAGGGATTTGAGATGCAAAGGTTGCCAGTTTGAGTGTTAAAATATTACTACACATTTGACCAAACCGTTAGAGAAAAATGTACCCTCAAGCCATCCAAGATGTAGATGAGTTTGTTTCTTCAACAGATTTGGAGCAATTCAGCATTACATCACTTGCTCACCAATGGATCCTCTGCAGTGAATGGGTGCCGTCAGAATGAGAGTCCAAACAGGTGATAAAATTTGTAATAAGACAAAAGCTGCATGTTTGTACAAATTTATCATTAAGAAATGTTTAACTTCAAACCATTGTTTCCGGCTAAAATCCTCTATCCATATCCTTCTCCCGTGAAAAATTCATCTGATATTAATCAGGAGAGAAATCTGCACAGATAAAGCACCGTTTACAAACCAAAACAGTCCAAAACAGCTTTAAACAAATATGTGGATGGATTTTGATGTGAGAGACAACAAGAGACAACCTTTTTCACTGGAGGAAGCGTTCTTATATATTATGGACTTGTATTTTGGCCAGAAACGACGATTTGAAGCTAAAAATGTCTTAATGATGGATTTGTTTCAAACAAACACACAGCTATTAGCTTCTCAAGATGTTAACTGATGGACTGGAGTGCTGTGGATTACTTTTGGATTATTGTGATGTTTTTATCAGCTGTTTGGACTCTCATTCTGAGGCACCCACTGCAGAGCATCCATTGGTGAGCAAGTGATGCAATGCTACATTTCTCCAAACCTGATGAAGAAACAAACTCATCAACATCTTGGATGACCCATTGCTTTAACTCACTCCATGTTGTTACTGCTCACTTAAAATCTTAAGTGCCAACAAGCTTTACTTCACTGAACTGTGATCAAAATGTCATACAGTAGTGAACTATAACCAAGCGAGTCTAAATTGTTGCATGTGACATGATATTAATAAGGAAATATCTTAAAGTTGTCAGAAAAGTCATGCTTTTAACCATGTTTTCAATCTTGTTTTCCCCGCCGGGCATAAATAATGGTGGATTGTGCAGTTAGCGAAGATGAACGTTAAGGCAGGTAATACGTTTCAGAGGCAGGCGGCTTCTCATGGGTCGCATTAGCCAGAATCGGCTGACACAAATCAATAGCAAGACAGATGCTTCACCAGTTTCATATTTTCATTTTAAGCAATCTCTTATTAATTTGTGTTCATATAAAAGCCATTTTTCCAGACAAGGGTGAAACTATAGATTCTGCCGGAGGCAATCAAATGTTCATCGGGTTCTTTCTCATATGTTGATGGGAAGTTTTTCAGAAGATGACATGAGACTATAACCTCAGGCCCTTGGCTTGAATCTGAGAGACACATTTTTTTGGGGTTGTAGTACAATTTTTTTTGTGCACTGGACAAATTGAATTCTGGTCTGCCCTGCTAAAATGGAAAGTCGCAAGACTCATTTTGAGGACGGGATGCCATGTTGATCTATTCACATCATCAATCAGCCTGGCACAAATGTTATAGAGGAAACTAGATTTTTACATTTTCTCAAGAAAAGTGAATGTTATGAAAAACTTGCTGTCATGATGCCAGGGTGTTGAGGGTGGTTGCTATACTGTTGCTAGGGTGTTCTGAGTAGTTGCTAGGTATTGTCACAAGTTAAGCCCATTTCCGCCAAATAAGAAAAAACACATTATGGTTAGTCATACTTATGACATTAAATGTCACAGTTATGAAATTAAAGTGTCAAAATTCTGAGCTTAAATTTCTGGAGTATTACATACCAAGTCGTATGTATATAATACGACTTAGTGATATAGTCGTATATCACATAAAAAGTAAATTATGACATACACAATCATAATTACTGTATGAGAAGTTGACATACTAAGCTATAATTATGAGAGTCATATTTAGTAATACTTAATATGAATTAAGATAATAAGTCATAATTATGACAGTCTAATTTATTAGATAAAAAGTTATATTTAATGACAAGTCAAAATTATGACACAAATTTATAGTTATGAGATGAAGTCATAATTGAGAAAACGTAACAATTATGACATACAAAATCATAATTACTATACAAGTCAAAATTATGACATATTAAGTAATATTTATGAGATAAAAAGTCAAAATTATGAGTCATAATTATAACAGGTCAATTGAGACAAAAAGTCATAATTATGACAATTAGTGTACAAGACAAGTCAAAATGATGACATAAGTTGTAATTATGAGATAAAAGCCTTAATTATGACATACAAAATCATAATTACTCTATGGGATGAGTCAAAATTATGAGAATATCAAGTCATAAATATGAAATAAGTCAAAAGTATATATTAAGTCGATATTAAGTCACAATTATGACAGTCAAATTTATGAGGATTTATAATTATGACATACAAAATCATAATTACAGTATGAGACAAGTCAAAATGATGACAAAAGTTGTAATTGTGAGATAAAGAAATCATAATTTCAATAATATAATAATATAATCATACAAAATTATAATTACTGTTTAAATCCAAATTATGAACAGACTCATAATTATGAGTCATCATTATAAAATGTCAAAATGAGATATGAAGTCAATTTTGACAGTCAAATTTAAGAGATAAAAGTCATTATTATGACATACAAAATCATAATCTGATTTAGTATCTAAAGCACTTTTTTGTTTCGTGGAAATAGGCTTCCAAAATCACTCACCATGACCAGGAGTAATAGTAACAGTGACACATGCTTAGCAACACCACTTATAAGTGCAAGGATTGAAAGGATTTTTTTTTTTTACTGCAACGATTGAAGGAGAAAAAAAAAACCTCATCGATGTAATCACTGACGGCGAAGCAAAAAGAGTCTGTGTGAGCTTTGTCGCTGAGGTACTTATGTTGACACTTTCTAAACAATGAAAACTCGGATAACAAAGGCAAACAAGAACGCCGGCCGCCCGTTTCGCTTTGTGAGGCGGCAATCAGCGGTGACACACAGCGACTACATTCAGCTACGAACACGCCACACTTTGTCATATCCACTCAAAATAAAATAAAACAGCAGGACGGCTCAGTGCAACAGTTTAACCACACAGAGAGACAAAAACACAGTTTGCTGTGAACGCATTACGTTCAGAAACCGATGCATGACATTTCTATTTACATCTGTTTGTTTCTTTGCTGTCAACGCTCAAATAAAATCTTTTATTTTTTTCTAAATTGGTTAAAATTTCCTGTAGTTTTTTTATTCCTCTCTTTTTCTAACATAATGTGTACTTCCATAAAAATGCTATATTCCGGAATACAGTCTCTTATATGTCTTTGTAGTGTGTTTTACTTACCTTTATGCCTCATGCAACATCATGTCTTCCTGTAGGAAAGGAAATGAAAGCTCTTTAATATATCAGTTGTCACTGCTAAATGGCAAAGAGATGAATGGAGACATTTGCTAAAATCTTTTGCTTCTCTGATGTTTCTCTTCAGAGAAAGACCACAGTAATCGCCTCCAGAGATCTCAACAATGTCTCAGTTTGCAGTATGCCTACATTTTGCAATATAAAGTGAGATCTCAATATGAACTCTATAATTTTAGCAAACTATTGACTCACCCGTATTTTTATTTTTATTTTTGAAGTCCACTAAGGCATTTGAGAAACATTTGAGAACAGTTTAAAATTATCCCTTGGTACACTGTAAAAATTATTTTTCAAAGATGTAAATGAAACAACGATTATTGGAGTATGTTTTACATTTTATTTCAGTCTATCTACTTAAAAATTTGTTGTTTAATTCAAGGCATTACTTGCAGACTCTTTGTAATTATTTGTAATATTTACTAGCAATTTCTGACTGAAAATTGTTTCTACACTTTTTTCCCCACTGCAATTTACTGAAAAAGTGTGGAAAACATTTACAATAAGGTTACATTGGTTAACTATATTATCTTACACCGTTTTTAATCAATGTTATATATATATATATATATATATATATATACACTACCATTCAAAAGTTTGGGATCACTAAGATTTTTAATATTTTTTTACCTAAGTTTCTTGTGCTCATCAAGGCTATATTTATTTGATCAAAAATACAGAAAAAACCCTGTTATTTTGTGAAATATTATTGCAATTTAAAATAACAGTTTCTATTTTGAAATAAATGAACTTTTCCACAACATTCTAAGTTATTGAGATGCACCTGTATGCTGATTTGTTATCAATGTTGGAAACAGTTGTGCTGCTTCATGTTTTTTGGAACCTGTGATATTTTTGATCAAATATATACAGCCTTGATGAGCATAAGAGACTTCTTTAAAAAACATAAAAAATCTTACTGATCCCAAACTGTTGAACGGCAGTGTATATTATTTTCAAAATTATTGAAATTAATGATTACTGGAATACTATTTCAGTTTTTCTACTTTAAAATGTAATGTTAAATTCAGTGATGTCTGTCATTTTAGATTTTTTTTAAATACTATTTAGATTACATTTTTTAAATTCTGTTTTAGTCTTTTAGTTTTTATTTATTTACACTTAGTAATTTTTGTGCTTCGGCTTAAAATGATTTCAATCATGTATTTCAATATGTTTTTATGTAACATTTATTTTATTTTATTTTTTATTAGGTTTCAATTAGCAAAAATGTTTTAATAGTTTTAATTATACAATAATAACCCTGTTTAGTACAATAGTACAGTATATACTGCACAAAAGTACCATTGTATTATCATTTTTTCCCGTACATGTACCACATTAATATATTAACATAGTTTTTCAACATGGTGCCACAGTGGTAAAGTGCATTGGATTACTTGTAATTACTGTGATAAATGGATGTGGTACTATAGTAAATATCAAAATTGTGCACAATCATCTCAATAGAAGAGCAGATATGGCACTTTTTTTTGTCAGTGTATTCTTTTAAACAGATTTGTTGTTGTTGTTTTTGTATTTCCGTACATTCAACAAAGAAGTAAAAAGTGCAAAGACATGCATTTCAAGATCAATTTCACATATCATATCGCATGCCATATTTTTAGGTTGCATCGCTCAGTATAAACTGTAAGTGGTGGTTTGAAAAAGTGATGGTCACTTTGCATGTCGGTCAGATGGTCTCTTCCGGTCTAAGTGGGCATTTATTGACCAGAATAACTGCAGAGTGCATGAGATTTGCGGCAGTCAAAAGTCTGGCGATGCGAGACTATCCAATATTAGGCATTTGTAATGCGAACACAGAGGAGAGAATGTAAAAATAAGATGCATTAGCGAGAGACGTAATCTAAAAGCCTCTGTGGTCTCGGACTGGACGGGCGTTTCGAGGTCTCCCTCGGGTCTCTCCATCTGTGTGAATGGACCTGCAGCACCTGCACAGCGCTCTCTGTTTGGACCTCAGCCTTTGAAGAGCACTTCTGTTTGTTTACTCACAGTGATGCTTGGTTAGATTTCCATCAGGAGCTCGCTGGAGGTCAGAGCCGAGGCCTGACCTTGGGTCCGGTTTGTTCACAAAGCCGCCACAGAATTCGCTATCAGCCGAGGAAATCTGATCCTGGATCAGCCATCTTTATAATGGCACACGGAGCTGCAGCCGTGGACTAAAACACCATCTCAGATCATTTGGGATTGTATTTACATCAATGCTGTTTGCGGATCTGTGCCGCTTTATAGTGTATATTGACTAAATTTAATATCGATTATGCGATCTGGTAACAAACTCGAACGTATATTATGCAGCATCCTTAAAAACCAAAGGTCCCAGGATACCGTTACTGTATGATACTTCACATGATAATGCAAAACACAACAACACAGATGGTACGGAGAAGGATTTTACATTTCTTCATCTCCTAGAAAAATAATATCATCTAAAGCACCATCACAAATTATTTTAATCCACCAAGTACAGAAAGTACAATACCATAGTTTTGATATGAACATGAAAATCATTCAGTCCAAGTGTTATTTTAGCATTATTTATATATTATTACATTTATTATTATTATTATTTTAGTTTAATGTTCAGTATTTTTTTAATATGTGCTTTTGTCATTTTTACAAGTTTTATACAATTATTTTTAGATACTACTTAGATTTTACATTTCAGTGTTATTTAAATAATATTACATTATTCATATTATTTTCAATTAGCTTTTATTTTTACCTTTCCTGTTTTTATTTAAATTATTGTTTCATTTTTGTAATGTGCTTTTGTTATTTTTATTAGATTTTAGATTTCAGTTTTGGTTTGTATTTATTTTATTTCTATAAAAAAATTTACAACTTAAAAACTTAATTTTTGATATGAGATGGCACTTTTTAGAAAAGAGTGAGTCATATTTCCTGATGATTGTAATGATACTTGAATGTAGATTGTTTAAAATGTGCAGTAGCCATCAACCACAGCTGTGTGTCATATTTTATACCACTAACATCATTATTGTTTTACAAAACAAATGCATAAGCATATAAAAAATACCGCCTGTATGCTCTCAACTACTGCATGCACTTTGCATGCCAGTATTAAATACTTTATATTAAGAAAAGCATGACAATATGACGAAAGTAATAATTTGCACAGTCAGTAAAGTCAAGGACAAGTCTCTCTTACAGTAATTGCATTAAGTGGTTTAGGATTACAGTGAGACAAATGCACACTCTTCAGTCCAATTGTGTTCAGTTGTCTGTTTTTTCTGTCTTCTGTCTTTGCTGTTATCATGGATTTTTGCTGATAAATGAGTATGAATGCATGCATTTTGGATTTGTTGTCTGTTATTAAATAAATAAATAAATAAATAAATAAATAAATAAAAACAATTAATGAAATAATTAATATTAAAACAACATTGTCAATATAATATTATTTTTTAATAATAATAATAACAATAACAAATAAATAAAACAATTGTAATTATTAATAATAATAATATAATTATTATAATTTCTTTAATAATAATAATAATAATAATAATAATAATAATAAAGCATGGCATGGTTTTTACTGATATTAAAATATATATGCATCAAATATTTGTGCATATTCAATATTATAAAGTAGTACAATAATTCTATTTTTTGTCAAATTTAAATTTAATAGTTTTTACAATTATTTAAATTATGTCTGTATATGAACATATATATGTGCATGTTTCAAATATTTGCTTGTGACAATGATCTTTATTAAAATCTATATAAAAAAGATAAGATTTGAAAACATCTTTTTCTCAACAGATTAGTTGTAACTCAATTTCTTGTTCAGTTATTTGGGATTTGGGGAAAAGTGTTTGCTAGTAGGAATGACAAAAAAAAAAACAGTTTTGATTTAGTTTTTGCCTCGTGTAAGCATTTAAACAGCCGGTCCCTGTTGTACAGAGCGCTTGTAAAGGCCTGGCCGTCAGAAGGACCTTGGATCTCGCCCTGGATGAAGAATGAAACTTTATGCTTTGATGATAAAGCTTTCCAATACCCAGAGCAAACGTTTGTCGGGAAAAAGCCATGACAGCGAGCTATTACTAGCAGAAGACATCAGTGAGGATGTCACCTGACTTCTCGCCCGTGTTTGCTTCCAAATCCCTTTGAGGATGACTAGTGGGGACCCGCTTGACGTGTGTGTAAGATGAGACAAGACTGGATCCCAGAGAACCAGGAGTAACAAGAAAGACTCTGCCCATGATTGATGCTGATGACATTTTTTTTGTGTCCAGGAAATATTAAAGGCAGGAATTACTCTGTATTTATTAAAGGGAAGCTATACTATGATTATTAATTGAATGTATTTTCTTCTTCTTCTTTTTTTAAATTATGGAAATATGTTCAGTTATATTTTTAATTATATTTCAATCAAACAATTTTTATTATTATTATTTATTATTATTATTACTATCATTTTCATTTTTCAAATCATGGAAAGAAATATGTTCAGTTATATTTAAAGTTATATTTAAATCCTATTGTTCATATTAAAAATTATTAATATCATATATTATCAATAAAATAAAATGATAACATCATATATCATACAGTATATTACAATTATTTATTATGTCTTGAATACTACTGCTACTAATAAATCATATGTTTTATGTTTTTCACTTATATTAATACATATGTATGAACTATTTGTGCATATTTAACATTTAAAAATATTACAATCAAATTTAAATAGATTTTGTAATTTTTTTTAATGTATTGATTGTTGTCATTATCATTATTACTCTATATAAAGATATAAATGTTCAAGTTTCAAATATTTGTTTGTGACTGATTTGCATGAAAAATTTACATTTATATAAAACATATAATATTTTGAAAATATATGCAAAAATATGCTGTCTTTGTCAGTGAAAAACCATAAAATAACAGACTGATGTAATTTATGTTCATATATATATATATATATATATATATATATATTACATTGATTGATCTGATTACACTCAGATTTTGGTAAAGGAAACATTATAATATTTTTAATTTTAATTAAAAATTTTTTTTAAAAGCAGCTCCAATGAGCATATTCTGTACCTGTAGGATTGCTCTGAATCAAGTTGGTTTGTTAATATGTTATGTAGAAACAGAATATAGTGTCATTGGTTAAAAAACACTTCATATCAAAGTCTTCCTGTTTTGAGTTATCTAGTTTTTACAACTTCTACAACTGCTTCTACAACTATGCGTGACACTGCCATCATTAAAGAGCAAAAAAGCCTTTATGTTCACTAAATTGGACAAACATTTGGCAGCAGCACGTTCTGCTTGGAAAACTTTGGTGCAATATGCGCTCGGCGATACCAACAATCTGCAAATATTTCTTTGAGGTGTTTCGTCTTTACTCTGTCTGGGTCTAAATCCTCATTGTTTACCTCCACAGTTCAATGGACTGGCTTAAATGTGATTTTACCCCTGATTTTCCCGCCGGCTTACTGTTTTATCTCATCGAGAGGCAAACAGCGGACCTACCACATCAGATCTACTTTCCGCAAGTCGTTTTGCAAACAGGCTCGGGCTTCACAGCAGGGACACAAATCCTCCCTAATCCAAATTAGCCCCTCCAAGTCAAATAAAACAGTCTGTCACGCACCGTCTCGCTCGCCCGTCTCTCCTCTTTATGATAGCGGCAGATGGCACTGGGAGGATGGACCTAAAAACAGCAATATATTAAACAGAAAACAAAATGACTCTCTCTTGTTTGCTCAATATACATACAGCCGCATAAAACTGAATCTACACTGATTTACATTCGAATCTGGATATGCTTTATTAGATTATGTCAGTGTTAACTAAGCAATACTTCATGCAAAAGTGAGAACTCGCTCTCAAATCAAATGTCCAACAGTAAAGTCTGACACGTCAAGGGTTAAAGTGATGTTAATGAGGTTGAACGCTATTGCACTGGGTTAATTTACTTTAATCAAAGTCATTCTGTATGCTCTGTGGAGGTGTATTAATTAAAGGGTTAGTTCACCCAAAAATGAAAATTAGCCCATAAATTACTCACCCTCAAGTCATCCTAGGTATATTTGACTTTCAACTTGAGAGTGAGTCATTTATGGGCTAATTTTCATTTTTGGGTGAACTAACCCTTTAATGCATCATTCAATTCTATACAGTTCATTGATCTGCACCCATTGATGATTTAGTGCAATCCTAAAGCTTTTAATTGCAAATGCATGTGGCCTTTATCAGGCATCATCATATATCAACTGTGATATATTTTCTGAAGGGTGGTGCATGCCCATACAAAACCTGTCGTATATGTTTTTTAAAATTTTATTATGCAAGTAAAGAATGTGACAATATTTACATGTGCCAAATATAGAATCACTTGGACAAACAGACATATATACTGATAGCCAACATTACAAGTCCATTCGGATTAGTTTAGCACATATTTCTATGATATTCTGGTTTGTAGATATGACTCGAATGGGATTTTTTCTCACGCTTTGCATCTGAGAAAAGAAAACAGTTTAACCCTTGATGTTAGTGGTTTGTTCAAATCATTAACACTAACTATGAGCGATAGTAAGTTATACCTGACTTGGCAAACATTGCTAATGATAAAACGGTCTTTCGGTACTAATGCATTTAAATGACTATGAGCAGCCGCAATTTGTAAAATGTCAAAGATGCACATCGTTTAAACAATATTTAGAGCCTCATTACGTAGAAAATGGCAAAAGCATCAATTTCACTTGTGCAAAGTGAGTTGCATCTACAATAAATCAGGTTTGGATTTTTTTCCCCTTCAGGTTGAATTATTTTTCTGTTTCACTTAAATTTTAGTTAGTTTTAGAAATTATGTTGTTTTGTTTATTCTTAAAATCAATTTAATTGCACCCAGTGTTATTTTCATATCACTGCTAAACTATTATAGGTTTTAAATTAGATTTTATTTTTACAGGTTCTGTTTTCAATTTAATTGTAGGTAGTTTTAGTTATCTTGTTGAGAGTTTTTGTATGTTTTGTTTATTTTTCATTTTATTTCGGTTGTGGCCAATGCTATTTTAGTATAATTGATATACATATAGGTTTAAATTAGATTTTTTTTTAAATTTTGTTTTCAATTTAATTTTAGTTATTTATTGTGTTTTTGTATGTTTTGTTTAATGTTCAACTCAATTCAGTTTTTCCCAGTGTTATTTTATTACTACTGATATATTATTATACAGTAGGTTGCGAATTATAATTAATTTTTATATGTTCTGTCAATTTAATTTTAGTTAGTTTACATAATTTTGTTGTGTTTTGTATGTTTTGTTTAGTTTCGATTAAATTCAGTTGTGCCCAATTATATTTTAGTATCATGACATACTATATTATAGGTTTTAAGTAGATTTAGATTTAGTTTTCACTTTAATTTTAGTAATTTATTGTGTGTTTTTGTTTAATTTTAAATTAAATTAAATTGTGCCCAATATTTTTTAAATCACTGATATACTATTATAGGTTTTTATTATTAGATTATATTTTTATATGTTATGTAGTAATCTTTTTTAGTAGTATTATTATTATTTTTAAATATATCTATATAGTTGGTATTAATTCTGTTCACATTTATTTTTTAAAATGTATTTTAATTTTATAAATTTGTATTTGATTTAATTTGACCTATTTTACATTGCCTTGCCTTGGCAACTGTAGTTGAAATAAAATGTGTTCAATTTATTTATTTATTTATTTTTAAAATTATTTTATTTCAGCCATTTATTTTACTTTACAACAGTTTTTTAATGGTTTTAATTTACTATAATAATCATGATTGTGCCCAAATCAATCTGTGATTAAAGAGCGACTCAAATAAAGAGTCTGTGAACGTGATGATCGACAGGGAAAAACGTATTACTTACGCTTTAAAGCCTGTGGCCTGTTAACACATCTCATGTAAGCATTTTGCATCTGTGCTCATTACAGGTTACACAATTCACACCGTATGAGTGTTGCATAGCTTCAGCGATCATTTTCACACAATGCATGCAAAAAAAAAAAAAAAAAAAAAAGAAGAAAACATGGGGGAAAAGGTAAAGCCGACATTTCCAATTGGAAATGAATTGGACGGCATGTGATTAGAGTGGTTTAAAATGAAAGTGCTTGGAGATTAAGGCAATTTTGTTGCTTTGCAACAATGTGCATCAATTAATCATTTACATGCATTGAAAGGAGTCAATTTTGATTGTGCATGTTGACTTTGGTCACTCTAATATGAATAAAAAGGCAGTTGCTAAAAGCAGCCCAATTATTCCTGAGATCTGAACTGTACTTTAAGTTGCTCTACTTTTGAATCGCATTTTGCAATGAGACAGCAAGTTTTGTGGGGCAAACAAACAGCACAAACCTCGACATCTTTGTGTTGTCAAAAGCACACATAACCTTACCTTTGTTGTCACTGGGAATTCTCGGCTGCCCTACATTTGGCATTGTTGACATTGCTGAACATTTCATGTATGGTCCGACTCCTGTTCAGAGCGCCTCTCACATAAATAGTTCAAACTATTCCCCGTCTGAGTCGAACCCCACAGCGTCACATATCTCGAGCAAAGCCATCCGTCTGGACCTTCGCTTGTCAGTTTCAATGAAAGTCTCCATCTTCTCCAGCCGTAAATGCAGGTTGTGTGCAGCGCTCAGCCTCGAGCAACACTTCACCGTCTGCTGGACAATTCTGCTGTTATCTAGTCACTTTTGGAAGAGCTGCATGCATCCTGTAGGAAAAACCACAAATGAGATTCTGAATCGTTTCTCCTAGACACAGATGAGATTAAACAGAGCAAATGGAGACTTTTGCTTAATTCTTCTGCTCATATATTTTCAAAACACATCAAACATGAGATTTGAACTGCAACAAATTATCCTAAGATCAAATGATTTTACAAATGAGATTCGGAATTGTTTCTAGACAGCAATGATATTAAACAGATGAGTTTTTGCTTAATCCCGTTGTGCCCAGTGATATTTTAGTAGCACTGATATACTGTTATAGGATGTGGGAATTAGATTTTTATTTTTGTATCTTCTGTTTTCACTTTAATGAAGTAACCTGTTGTGTTTTGTTATAATTATTTATTGATTAAATATGTCTATATAGTTGTTACAAATTTTTATTTACAGTATTATTTTATTTAGTTTTAGTTATTTTAGTACTTCAAGAAATGTTGCCTTGGAAACTAGCTGAAATAGTTAAATTTTTATACATTTTAATATATATTTTCAATGTATTTTAAGTTTAATTTTTTAATATATTTATTTCATGTATATTTTATCAAATAATTTTATGATTTTATCATTTATAGATGACATTCTGAATTGCTTCTCCTAGACAGAAGTGAGATTATGCTGAGAAAAATGGAGACTTTTGCTGACCTTTCTGCTTAAAAATTATTACCAAGACTCCGGTAAGTCTCAAACTGTGCTCCATCTGCAATAAAACAGATGAATTTGAAATCAATCTAATTAAAAACGAATTATTTCAAAATCAAATTTTTTTTAATGATTTTGGCATTTACAAATGAGATTCTGAGACTTTTGCTTATTTCTTCTGCTTATATTTCAAAACATGTAAAACATGAGATTTGAACTCCAACTAATTCTTTGAAGATCAAATGATTTTATCATTTTATCATTTACAAAATGACATTCTGAATTGTTACTGCAATGAGATTAAAGCAAAAGGAAACCTTTAAAACCCCTTAACTGTCACCGTCCCACCTGTGGGACGTTTGGCGCTCTTTTTTGTTGTTGTCTTTTTTCTCTATCAAATCTTTTAGTAATCATCATACATCATATATCATTTGAAAGCGTAGAAGCACAA